>NW_019524994.1:223733-320943 GCF_002814215.2 Seriola lalandi dorsalis | reverse complement strand
AAGGCCATGCATTGTCTCCCATTAATTCATGGAAAGTCGTTTTAACAGTATGAATTAGTAATGCGGTTGTGAGGGAGAGAAGAATTGCCTTCCCTTTTATCGTAAACATACCTTTTTAATATTTTATGTTTTTTCAAAGTGCAAATGAGCACTTGTCATTCACCGCAGCCGTGCAGAGTAACTGACAGGATGGAGGAAATGTAAAGTGGAAAGAACGGTACGTGTACGAGTGCAGATGGCGTTAGGGATGAGAGAAAGTATTTGTATTATCAGCATCACCTGCAGCAACTGAGTTTTCTTAATTGTCTCTGTTTTTGTCAACCAAGGACCTCTTACTTAACACTACTGAATGGATTTGATGTAGATCAATAACCATCAGCAAACAGTTTATGCTGATAATTGTTTTTTTTACCTCAGGATTTACCTTATTTGTCTCTTGATTTGGTTCAAATTCTTATAGTTTTGTCTTCGATGTCATGATTTTATGGTAAAATAGGACAATAAAATATATTTTTGTCGTCTTATCGCTGAATAAACAGCACAGCAGATGCTGTCTGACTCAAACACCTACATCTCTCTTGCTGTTTACATTCAGTGGTGTAATATATATTGCCGATCCTCGCTGTTCTCGTGTCCTATAGTGAAAGACTTGTCTTCTGACGTTACATAGTCCGTGTTTCCTGTTGGCCATCTGACAGCACCTCTATTGAAAAGCACAGAACTGCTGGGCCCATGTGTACACAGTCCCTCTACCACCACACACACACACACATTTGCACACAGTTACAGTTTCACTGATCAAACAGTCCGCGGTTTATGTGTTTACTGGCAGAGTTTGGAGTGTGAACATGATTGTGAGCGTGCACTTTCCCAAATGTCTGATCTGATATCGAACATGTCGTGTGAACGCACAGACGGAGCAGCAGGTCAGCTGTGTTGAGTGGGGCAGGTTGCAGCAGAGTAAAGCACAAATAAAGACAGACAGAGGTGGCAGTGGATGTGCAGATGCTTAGCTGCTGGGAGCATCACTGGAACCATCATGCTCATTTCTGTTTGAGTTTTAATTTAATAAGACAAAATCAATTTCTGCCTACACGCTGCTCCATAGATGATGTGCTGGTGCATCACAAATCTGCAAGCAGACACAGCTCGTGCTATCATAGTAGTCTTGAGGAGAACTAATGGTTTTAACCCACTTAGATTAGTCATCACAAGTGATAACAACACACAATGAAAGCCTATTCTAACATTTTTATGGTTATAAATGCATAGGAACAAAAACCTTTCAATCAAAACTACACTCTATCCCAGCAGAAACAGATCAATTATCTCTTGTGAAAATGTGGTAAAAAATTGTTCTGTTTAAGATCGACAATCATGTAAAGAAAAAAAAAACTTTAATTATACATAATAATGTATAAAATCATTTATTTTAATGTGCTTAATTAAAAAATGCTCCTGTCTTTTGTCAGATTAAGCAAAATGAACCAGGAGCAGAGTTATACACTTGGCTTGGGCGAAATCCAAAACGTAATATCTCAATACAATCCAGCCCAAATTGCCATATACGATTATTATTATCGCGGGGAGGGGGATTGAATATTTGAATAATATATAATAGTTATAATAGTGTTGTATTTTATGTGTCAGATTCCTTTCCCACCAAGGCAATGGTGCTTCATTTTAACATTGTTGAACATAAACGAATCAGAAAAAAATATGTGATCCAACATTTCAAGTGAGTCTGCTGGTTCAGTCAGTAAACCAGTTAGAGGCAGAGCTGTGCACACAAGAGAAGATAGCGTTGAGTTAAGAACAGTTTTTAGGTTGTTAGCTAAAAAAAAAATTCAGATTTGACAGAGTTTGAGGAGCCAGGTTAGAGAAGACGTGATGCTACATGAAAAGGAGAGCCTTGGTGTAAGTAGTTAAATGTCTGATAAAGAATATCTATTCTCAAACTGGAGGTTACTATGACATAAACAGTCTCGTCTTCGGTTAGCATGACGCTAACCCAGGCTAATTTAGCTAGCAGCCTAATTTATCATAAGCTACCAGCATTAAATGTAAATGTAGCTAATGTTAGCAAATTTCAGTTGACGTCTTCACTAATGTCAGTTACATTACTGCTATGGTCAGCTTCTAGCAAACTCAAAAGTTAAATAAAATTAATTTTGATAAAAAAAAAATGTTTCTTCAGTATTTTCAAACTGAGCATGTTTGGTTTTAACTATTAATCAGATGAAATAAAATGGATGAAGACATCACCTGTAATGTGTAATCTGGGAACCTGTAATGAGCATTTTTGTAATTTTTACATTTTATTATATAATAATAATTATTATTATAATTATTATTATTAAATTACTTAATAATGAAAATAGTAATATCTCACAAATGAAATTATCTTTGACAAAGTTGAAGGCTTTTGGTAAGAACATGGGCTATGTCAATTGATAACTCTATTTTTCTTCAGTAAACTGTCTTTGTAATTCAGTGTATGACATAAAATGTAATTGCCACAGTCCAGGTGTCTATCAGCCATCTTGACTTTGACTTTAAAAAAGATAATTTTAAGTTTTGTGCTTTGATGAAAGGAATAACCCTCTGCCCTGCACAGTGGTGGTATAGACTTGATGTGGTATGCTCTTTTTTTATTTTTTTCAGATGGCTTTAAATTCCTCTGTTATCTCCCCCGTGCTCAGCCATGCCAGGCACAGCACCACCTTATCTTCTATCACTGCATTTATGTTTTTGGGCTCAAACTCTGAAGTCAGTTGGCCCTGCCTTCACATTTAAGGCTGGTTAGCCTCTCTTGTGCTGAGGCTTTGTGTGTCTGTAATAATAGCTTTTATTGGGAAAGACAAAAGCATGATTCGCCCCTGAATGGGGATTTTTACAGTAATCTGATGTCTGAAAACAACGGCAGTTTATTTTCATTCCCTGTGTAAAAATCCTCAGATGGTGAGTCATACAGAGAAGGCAAATGGTCAGGAAGGCTGCGGTCGGGTGTCTGCAGGCTAGCAGCTGGAGCACAGCCATGCAGATACAGATAGATTATCTCCACACAGTATAGATACAAAATGACTGCATTAGATTTGTAGCTCAGGAGATGAATAATTGGGGCAGCAGATTCCAGACCACCAACTTGGGTAAAATAGACAGGTTTAGAGCTTATTTAATGCAACATTTAACAGAGATGAAGTGGGTGGAGATAGAATTGGTGCAGAGTGTGAGACCAAAAATTAAAGATTGTGAGTCATTCCCTCCTTATTCACCCAAGAGGCATAGAGTGAAAAAACTCTTTCACCTACTTGTTGAAAACATTTGACAAATGAACGATAATGATGAAGTGCTTTTTTGTGTCATTATATTTGTATATTTGTCTGTCTGGCGTGTCAAGCACTCATGCATACTGGAAACTCACACAAAGATAATTTACATGTTGTTTGCGCTCTGCCCAAACATGACAGCACCCATAACATTTATTAACTTTTGTTAGTTTTGATTGGTCTGGATGTGAGTACAGAGAAAACCAGGAGGTTCACTTACTGTACGGCTTCAGCATGGGAAACATCACCGCTAAGTCATAATGTCAATGAATAGATCCATTGAGGTGCAAAGATAAATAAAAGCACCATTTCCAGCAGTTAAGTGTAATTTTTCAGTAGTTCAGTCAACCAGTAGCTGCCCAGAAGGGCTGATCTCTCTAGACAGTAACTCATGCAGCTGAGCAGGTTGTAAACTTTGTGCTTGTTGATATAGCCACAAGAAGAAATTTGGGAGGTCAGACTGTGTGTTCAGTGTGTACTTCCCTTGCTGCACTACCTACTGACCTAAAAATGTAGAAGCTACGCAGCTTACTTTAGGAAAACAAAAAAACTTTGAGTTGTAAATGTAAGATGACATGATTTGAGCTGATCTCACAGATGTTCTCAGTAGTCAAGTTGTTAAAAAACTCAAGAGTACTTCATGCAACCTTAAGACCTGAGCGTTGAAATGGTGTTTACTAGTGTGTGGCTTATTTTGGAACCTGTAATTGATGTTCAGTCAGCAGGTGATGTGAGCTGTTTAACTGGTAAAAGCCCCAATCAGGCCAGATGGTCAGTCTGACTCGGGGAAATGAGGTGCGCTTCGGATCAATACATCAATTAATGGTTTTTGGAAGTCATGTTTGCACTTAAGTGTTTTAACTTTCATCATGAGCTCAAAAGACTTCCTTCATGTGCTCGGAGAGGGTGTTTATATGTGTGTCGAGGGAGAGTGTTCGGGAAAGGGTGAGTGTGTGGAGTTACATAATCCGGTCTCGTGTAGTGACACATCCTAAATACTGGAACAGTGCATTAAATTCAAGCTTGACTGAATTCAAAGTAGAGTAGGGCTACAACTAAAGACTGTTTTCATTCTCAGTTAATCTGCTGATTATTTTCTTTGTTAATATATTGATCAAAAGGTCTGTAAAATGTCAGAAAACAGTGAAAAATGTCCATCACATCACACAGTCACACAGTAAAACCCAAAGACATACAGTTTGCAATGAAATAAAAGCAAGAAAAGCAGCAAATCCTCACATTTAAGAAACTGTTACCAGAAAAGATATTTGGCTTAAGCAATTAATTAATTATCAAGACATAAATAAAAGGCAAGAATTAAAGTGAATATATTACAAAAAGTTATATTATGAGCTCTCACTTTGATCCTAAAAAAACCCTTAACCCTTTTCAGTCACTGGTCATGACATTTCACTCTTCCTGCTCCATGTCTCCGTGTTTTGGTGTTCCCAAAGTTTTGGCAACCAAAAGTTATTTTCCTGTTTTCGAAAACCCATGGTACATCATGCATTTAAAGGCCATCTGCTGCCTGACGGTGGTCCGCTGCAAACTCTCTGATATGTTGTTTTCTCTGATTTTTATCATAGAAAAATGATCCAGTTTCAATAACGCTCACAAATCCATGAAATGCTGCAGGATTCTTGCAAAATGAGATTTTCACATATGATACAAAGCTGCACTCTGTGAGGCTGTAAACAGCACAGGGAGGCGGATCTGACCGCCGGCAGCACAGTCAGTTAATTGTCTCTCTTAACACCCAAGAAACTATCGGGTGATTATTGTACTTCAAAACAAATGTCAATTCCCTGAATGACTGAATTAAGCTCAAGCTCTTTTTGTGATGCAGAGCAGATGAACAGATAATGAGGATTGTGAGTGTAAAGCTTGGTTAGAGGAATGTTCTGGCTTTTTAATGGTATGAGCAGCTTTTCTACACCAGGAACATTTTAACGACTTTCACCACATGTTTCTCTCAAATCTGTGTTTAGTTGATCTCAGTGACGACTCCTGATCAAGCAGCTTGTTGCCACTGCCAGCTTCTGCATTTTATTTGCTGTTAAAAGTTATGTAATGCAGCATTACACACCAAGCTATAGATATCCTCTTACAGCACTGGTATTTAAATGGAGTTTTGTTGTTGTTTATTGTGATTAAAAGGTGGATTTGCAGCCTAACTCTTCAATGTTTTTTCTCTCTGTCTCTCCAGCTTGCCTGTTCAGGTACAATGCCCTGTCTTTCGTCTACCTCATCTACCTCCTGCTTATCCCACTCTTCGCAGAGCCCACAAGCACGTCGATGCACGGTAAGATCTGCAGCGTAACTCTCTTTGAAGCCTCACGCATTCGATGGCTTTGCCGTCGTCCATCGCCTGGAGAATCTTGACTGTTTCCCAAAAGCCCCCACTTTGAATTGCAATATTGTTCTCAGTAATACAAACCAGCCCTTCTCCAGGGGATTTGAATTTCCTTGAGATGAGGGTGGATTTGGCACATAGTTCTGTGCATGAAAGGTTATATCTGTTTGTACGTTCATGATTCCATCTGTAATAATAAAAAGTTATCCACGGCTGGTCAGATGTGAGATAGAAAGCTACAGTCTGTCAGGGCCAGATCTCATGTCTACTTGATGAGCATGATCATTTTAGGCTCAGGTTTGGTTTGTTTGCACGGATAATGTTCATGCAAATAGATTAAACATTAAAAGAAGCACAAGCTGTGCAGTTGAGAAAAGAGACTCATAGAAGCCTATAAAGATCCTTCAGAGAAAAAAAAGAAAATTTGGGGCTGTTTTTGATAAAGGCTAACCACTTCAGTTATCAAAAGGGGGGATATAAAAGTTGCTCCTAAGATTCAAGTTTCATTTAGTAATACCATGATTTGACAACTGTTATTAGTTGATTCAGCTGATATGAGGTTGAGGTTGATATTTAAGCTCTTTGATATTTTGGTTCAGTAAATGAAAGCCACTCAACGCTGCTGAAGTAGCACCCACATTGTCCTTCAGAGACCACATGGCGACCACTCATCCTGTAAAGAAATGTCAATCACAATGGACCTCTGAGGTGTATGAGAAGTGACTGAGGTAAATGTTCTCCTCACGGATGATGAATGTGGGATTGCGGTCGCCAAGTACGGCCACGCCTATGTGCATTCCCCTCACCGCAAAAATACTAAACAGCACACCTCTCAGACCTCTAACAATATGGCCTTCTGTAGGAGACCACATGCAGTGTTTAATAATACATCAACCCATATTGACGGAGGGAACAACATCCAGTTCGAGAGCCGTCTCTGCTCGTCTCCAGCTGAAATAACAATCAGGAAGTAAAGGAACGAAGAGAGGGAGAGGAGAGGAGGGAGGAAGGAAAGTGGACCACTTACACTCTCATCAATAGTTAAAGAGAGAAGTCTTCTAGTAAAGCTGAATGTTCAAGGGTGTGATGGCTGTTGACTTCATCAGTTATGTCAGGGTTTACATGGTCGTTTTAGTTTTTATGAAAACCTTCCTGTCTCATCAGACAAAAAAAAAAGAGCCAAAATGTCCTGAGATTATTTAGTTTTGCCCAAATTACTGTAAATTAGACATCGACACCAACAGTAAATAGCAACATGTTTTTTTTCATTAAAGTATTTCATGTTTATGATGATTAGTTTTTTAGTGTAAAAAAAGAAAAACCAAAGAAAGAAGATTATTAGTTAATTTTCTTTCAAAACTGTGGTGGTGTGTTTATTGTAAAGGTAATTTTACTTAATTCTTTTAGCCCATTCATTCTTCCTTTGCAAGGTAACTCCATCAGGTGATTTTGCTGTTTAGGGTTAGGGTTCTTCTAAACGTTGTATTAAAACGGTTTAGAGTCCAAACAACATATATTGTGCAGTAAAGAAATTACTCAGAGCAGGATTAAAGTAAAGATATGAAGAAATTACTTGAACAAAAGTAAAATGTTAATGAAAAAGGCATTTAATTTAAATAACTTTTTCTTTATGTGACTGTGGAATGTTTTTGCTTATCTGTCTCTGATTAAAAAAAATAATATAAATCATACTTTGGCAAGTTGTTTTTCGTATTAATTACTGAACTTATATTCTTACGTTCGAAAAAAAAACGAGATACTCGTCTCCCAGATGGTGTCATTATAATAGTTACGGACCTTTATACTTTTGAGTAACTTTGTTGATTCTGGTTTTGCTGATCATACAGTTACATATGTTCTTGTGTTCTGTGTTCATATCTTTAGAACTAATTTACATTTCTGGTGATTTCTACAATTTGTTGTTTTTGCTGTTGCTGTTGTAGGCAGCATAATGTAATATCAGAGTGCTGCATTGTGAATAAGGGACATAATTTATTTCTCAAGTAAAGAGCTGCAAGAAACCCGTTCTCTTGGGGCTGTCATAATTCATTTTGGTTTTTGGTACTCAGGAACTCACTAAAGATCGCATGTAGACTTGTGAATGCATGAATGAATGCATGAATGAATGCATTCATCATCAAAATTTTGCAGACCATCATTCAGATGAAAACATTGTTTGTGCCCTGAGGCTCCCAGCAGGTGTTTCCTGATCAGTGAATTTGACTTTCCTCAGAAACTAATTATTAAATGGGTGTTGTGTCTTTAATAATGGTTCACGGTTTTTTGGCATATCTGAATTAGACTGTTTCTTGTTTGCCAGTCACATATGTCACAGTGTTTGAAGCAGGTGTGAGTAAATGCTTCTCAAAATGTAATGAAAACTGTTGCACAATGCCTCAACTAACAACAAAGTGTCCTCACAAATGCCCTAAAACCTAGGCTTATACATTTTCTTTGTTTTTGTTTAAAGTTACATAAACAAGAATATCCCATTGACGCTCTTTTTCCAGCTTGTAAACTAAAATTGTTTTGACTATGTTACCAGCTTATGTTTATGTAACCTTTGCCCAGGCGTTCTGTATTAAAATGATTGTGCGAAGTAGCAAAAACACAAAAGAAGTGAACTAAATAGCCATAGGCGTCAGATAGCATGAGATATGCTCCTAGTGTAACACCTGCCAGGACATGAAACCCATCTGTTTGCCTCACCTGTCTGTCACCAAGGTGGAGGAGGAGGAGAACACAACATGAGGAAGTTGCAGCAAACATGGTCTTAGTAAAAGGAATATTTTTGAATGATTCTGAAATGACTGGAAAATATAATCATGGCAGAATAAACAGGTTATTTGGAGGGGTAAATATCAATTGAGGGTAAAAATATTTAGTTTGGGCACCACATACCTTTGTAAAATTATAGATTATATATTGTAGAATTATACCTGGTTATAGTTGGGGATGATTGTGGTAGCACTGCCAAAACTAATTTGTACTGTACAGTATCAACTGTCTATATAAAATAATTACGATATTGTGGTATTGTCTGATAATCCTAAATAGATAATCACAGTCAGTAGAGTTGAAACGTGTAGTTTGTCTCCTCATTCCTGGCTGTGACATCCACACTGTTCAGTTAATTATGTGTCTTGTATGTAAACCTACTGTAGACATCCAGAATACACACTGAGAGTACTGACTTACAAAAACACATGTTTGCTGTGCAGAAAACAGACACACTGTACATTTTGTAAAATGATTTTAGACAGAATTAGGAAAGGGGATTGAGCTAAATTCAGTGCTTTCTTTTGATGGTCTGTTTCATTTTGTGTGTTCAGACATAAAGGACACGCAGCAATTAAATCGGTTAAAGTTAATTTGAGCCAAATGTTAGACATGAATAATTCATCAGATGTAATTTGCTTTAAAAAGCCACAGCAGTACAGTATGCCCAAGGATACGACAGCATACGAGACTCCAGTCCTATCTGGAGACGAACTTCTTGTTGTTGTTTGTGATTTACTCTCTAACGTTGTAATTGGCAGTAATTGGCTCCACTCTCCTTGAAGGCATTCAATCCTCAGTGGAGGTGAACAAAATCTAAACTATTACTCTCATATGGGTAGCAGGCATTTTAAGAGGCTTTACAATAAGTGCCATATGCCTTGTTGAATGGGCACTGACATGACAGTTTCCCTTGGGGGGAGTCTTTTAGTGCTGGTGCATGAATTTGTATAAATATTTGATGTTATGGGTGATTTATCAGGTTTATGTTTTAGCTAGTAGACTTCTAACAGAGGGTGTCTGGTTTTAACGCATCTCGTAGTTTGGCCTAAAATCATCCATCTTTATCACACCTTTTTAAGACCTGAGACACTTTTTCTTCTCTTTTGTTGAGTCTGGCATGGGCTTCCTTAAACAGTTTCACTGGCATTTTCTGAAACTATAAATCAGGTCTTAATGTTGTCAAATGGATACAATTCTCTGATTGATTAGGGAAAAAAGCAGTAACTGTTTAATTTGAACAATGCCCCTTGTTTTGGGAGCATTTAAAAAGCGCTCTTGGGATGGCGTTTTGAGACTGAATAATGAAGCGAAGCAAAATGCTTATTCAAGATGAGCGTCAGGAACCCGAGATAGATGGCTGTCAGACAACAAAAATGTTCTATTAAATAGGGAAAAAAAGGGGGGGACAGAGCCAAAGCAGTTGCATTGTCCAGAACCTTTGCACCAATTTGGACGCAGAAGCTCGCTAACAGTGCTCATTCCTCATATTTACAAGCATTCTTTTCCCTCTTTGTGAAAGCCCGGGGAATTGCAATGGGAAATTAGCACAAATTGTTTTTACTTCAACATTTAATAAGCCTGCCATGGTGTGCTGTTGCGCACATTTGATAAGGTTAGCCATCAGTGGCCTGAGGCTCAGCAGTAGTGCTTCACCTGAGCCAGGATATTATGCCATACTACAGTAAAACTGTTATGTGTTCCCCTGCAAGGATGCAGTAAATTTAATGAGATGGAGATGTTGCCGCATGAAGAACCAGTGGACCAAACTGTGGAGATATGTAGGACAGTTTAATCTTTCAGGGCTGACAACACATCAAGGGACATTATTGTTAATTCGTCATCAAAGAAGCATCAGAGTCTTGTCCAGCTTGTCCTTCCCTGAGGTTGAACATTTTCAATTTTCATAATAACAGGGTGACAGAAAAATCCTATTGTAGAGAATTATCACCATAACAACTACTGAAATTATCCCAAATACCTGTAGGTGCACTATAAAAAGGCCATGTGTTGAACAGCTGTGGCAGCTCCTCAGACTTCTCTCAACCATCCCTCCCAGGATCAGTAATGTCCTCTGACAGCTGTGTTCTTAACCTACATTAAAGGAGGACACTGGGTCAGTCGATGCCTGTATGTTGCATTTATAATCAGTCTTTATTTGCGAACCGGAATAGCGACTCAAACCAGAAACGGGTCTGGTTTCGCTCCTTCGACGATAAACTGGGGACTTAGAGAGAGTTAAGGTCTTGTGGTCCACCAGAATGTTTATTTGACTTTTCAACCAAAATAAGCTTTGCTCTTTGGTAGTGTTGGCAGTTCTTAACCAGGATATGTATCGTGATCCACAGAAAATCCCCCTTGGGTGCTCTCCCAGTCACCTTCACCTTCTTAACCAATTCATTCAAAACAGCTCCACAGCTGATCACATGAATATGAATCATTGTTTTCAGAGTTTTGCTGTAGGAAACAGCTGTCCATGTTCGCATACATTCAGAGAGTACTTAGAATGCAAGTACCAGGTTGTTTTTTAATGTTGTCGACTCAAAATTTCACCAGTGCATTACAAAAAGTCTCATTTCTGGTTCGTTTTTTGAGACACAGAGAACTTTATCTGTGTCTGAGCGCAGAAATAACATGTGGAAATCCTTAAACTGAGAGCTGCTGGTGGTGGTGGTGGTGGTGAACTCAATGTGGCTGTTCTCCTTCTCCAGGCCACACAGGGCGTCTGCTGCAGTCCCTCTGCTTCACCAGTATGTCCTTCCTGCTGCTCCACATCATCTATCAGATTACCGTCAACAGCCTCCTGGCCGGGAACTCCATCACCTCCGACTTCAACTGTGAGTACACTGCAGCCTTTATAGTCAGAGCTCTAAAGGTTGTGAGCTTTGTTAGGTGTGAAGAAATTTTGTAGTGTGTGTGGCATTATGTTCTTTCAAACATTTGCTGTTGCAAATTAGTATACAAACATGTTTTTAAGGAGACAGGGGGAGACAGTTGATACAGAGTTCCATGAGTACATGCAATTTAAGGAGGTCAAAACCCCTGACACAATGTAAGCACTAAGTGGCTTCCTCAAAGGGAACAATCCACTAACTCTGAGGAGTCATTTAAGACCAACATGTAGAAATCTCTACTTGTTGAGCCACATTTTCACGACGTTGTGGTCGCACACATGTGCCCTTTCCATCACACAGGACCTTCTTTGCTTAAACTCTGACCTGAGCTATTGATTCAGTGTCCCGGGGTTGTATATCACTAGAGAAAGTGTAGCTTTTCGCCTCAGCCTGAGGCAAAGTTTCCATCCAAAAAAAACGAAGCGAAGACATGCTCCATTTGCAGGAGTAGGTAAAATATGCTCTTTAATAATAATTCACAGTCTCTACACATCTCTCTCACTCTTATTGCATTTTGTCACATCATGAGGATTTATGAATCTAATACACTTCTTAATGTAATTAGCTTCCTTGTGCCATATGGGCGACACAGAAAAAAGAGACTGTTGCTGCCAGCAAAGCAAACAGTGTAGGGAAGGTGTTAACACTTGGCGTTGGGCTTCTCATGAAACCCTGTATCAAACTGTAAAATTTGAATGTGTCTAGACAGGACAGACCCTGACCCTGTGTTCTAATGACTTGTTCTTTCTAATGAAAGTAAGTCGCGTTCCACTGTCGAAGTACAGCCAACTTTGCTCAGAAGGCAGAACGAACCTTATCGCCTCAGGCAGAAACACACAGAGCCATTCAGAGAGGGTAGACTAAATATTCACTCAAGGAAATTTTTATTACCGAGGTCTCGAGGACTGCCATTTTTGGCAGATCAAACCCTGGTGTGATGAGACCATAAATTCTCTCCATCTACTGTATGTAACTATGTGTCATCCATCTCTCTGTCTATTGATCTGTCTGTTCATTTCAACAATAGTTACTTATATACTTATATAGTTACTTATTCCTGTTATTTATAAATCACGAAGACCAAAACCAACAATGAAATGATCTTGTTAACAAGTGTTGTCTGTGTAGTGAGAGCCTGATATATCTTCCTCTGTGCCATAAAACACCATTGTTGTCCCAAAACTATTAAAAACACATGAATGAGTCTCACTGTTGCCCTGGCTGAAATGTTTCTTCATTAACATGAACACACACACACTCTTAGTCAACCCCACATTCACTGTCCTAATACTGTAAATACCCACAAAGCCCAGAATGTGTATTAATCCACAGCTGAAAATAGTCCCCCACAATACACTATTTACTAAAAGTAATGTATGCTAATAAAAACATCACTACCCAGCTTATGTAGCTGTTTCAAAAAATGAAAGTATGCTGTATATTTGAGAGGGGTCTTTAGCCATGCTAGTAGCTATTGGATGAATTGCCATTATATCTGATAAAGATATTCATGGCTCCCAGAGGACAAATCCTACTGACTTTAACAATCCCCAGGTGTTTCCTGTAATGTCACCAGCATGTTTCCACTTGTCATTGGCATGCTAGCATTGTAATTGAGAGTATATTTACATGTACACATTAGCAGTTATTTATTTATCTATATACTTGATTGATAGTTATTTGAAATAAATACCCATAAATATGACATTATCAACAACAACAAACATTCTATTCATGACTGAAAGAATCTGAATTACACTCATAATAATCAGTGATCAGCTTTGTGGTTTTGGACCATTTGTGACCCTTTTGCTTTGTGTTACATGATTTACTCAGACCACTTGAATGCAGCCTGGTACTGGTGTTACATGCAGAGTAAGGACTATGGTTATGTGTAAGCTTTTTGTTGCAGACTTCATATCATTAAGGTCCATTGGCTTGGTTTGAATGAATAATATTTTGAGTCTTTATCTGCAACATTTAACAGCAGCTTTCCTGTACGAGCACTGAGCTGCTCACAATAGCTTCTTAGTGAACAGCTGGTGAATCCTGGCTTTTATTACGCAATTAATGAGGCACAGGGTGGAGACATTTAATGTCACACATTCATGATGATGAACTTAATATGGAGCTGAAGAGACACAAAAAAATCACAAAATGTCTTGTTGTTTTTGGGGACAACCTGCACCCAATATTACACACTATTTTACATATATATTTGGACATGTATGACTTTGCTCCACTTTGATGATTTGTATACACATTGTTGGGATTTCTACTTCCTGAAGTTAATTTTACTCTATTCCTATTTTTATTTTTGGGCCGCATATACAACAGGAATTCAGACATTGCTCTTTGTCCACTTGATCCACCGCCTACATTCTGAGAAAATGCCTTATCTCAGGTTTCTATATCTGGTGTTTAGCCCCTTGACACCCTTTTCCTTTTGGCAGCCAAGTATAAACAAGGAGTCCTCCTTTGCTGTGCGGCTCTTATCCTCCCCCCTGCATAACTTCATATAATTTCCTCTATTCACTGTGGCCAAATGCACCATTAGAGAAGTAAACTGGATTGAGTATGAATGAGAAAACCTTTCCAAAAAAGCGAACACCTCCAGCTGTTAGAGCAGGTCAGTGACTGGTCACCAGATGAGCCGGAGCCGGCTTCCTTTGGAGTTATCTGTCATTCCTCTGTGCTGACTCAATGTGGTGGGAACTGCATTTACATTTATATTTGCTTGTGAGACTTTGTATTGACCGTCAGAGAGGCTAAGATGGGTGGAGCCCGCTCTATTTCAGATAATATCAACTAAATTCTCAGATAGTGACAGAAAAATATACACTACACTGACTTTCGCATACTTTCCTGTGATTGTCTAAACCTTTTGGCAGTCATTGTCCTTTGTGACAACCCCCACCCATCTGTCCACTAAGTAGGTTAAAACAAACGAAAAGATGTGCAAGTTTGATTAGGCCCATATCTGATGGTAATGGATACCATGGATTCACCAGCTCATAAAGGCTAAACAGCCTGTTGAATGGCTGTTTTGTGAGAAGCTCCTCGGGGATAATCTTCATTAAGTCCTGTAATCGGTATATTGTTGACCTTTACCGACCTCCATATCCACACATATCCTGTCCACCATTCCCCAAATGCGAGACATTCACTGAATTCTCCTTCGGCATACAGATACTCTGATAATAGTTATGACGTGCTGAAATGTTGACGCTGCATATCACCAAGCTCTGCAGAAAAGGGCAACCGGCATTAGGCCCCAGAGATAGAAGAGAGAGAGCAAAGAAATGCTGTGCTGAGAGGTTAACGGCCCAGCAAGTACAAAGGGTGTTTTATGTTGTTCACATAAAATCTGAGGACAGATATTTTTGGTGCCTAGCTGGGGTGCAAAGTGGCCTTGCCTCAAAGAAAGTCTAACACACTGTATTGCACAATATTCATATCTTCATCTCATGGATCAGCCTGGCCTAACTTTACCTCTACTATGGCATTCCTCATGTATGATTTCACACGCAGGGCTTCCTCTAACACCTGGCAGCTGAGTTTGAGCTAGGTGAAGTTAGATGTTGCAGATGTTTGGACTTGGGAATCACTGAAACACGCTCTGTTTTGCCTGTGGTCACTGGACTGATATTTTAAGCCGAAGTATTTATATTTGAGGAATCAAATGGGAGAATTAGTTAATCTATGAACTTTATCAACCTCTGTGGCTCATTATTTGGTATAAAAACAACATTAGTGGGCCTTATCTCCTCCTGTGCAAGTCTCTGGATCTGCCCTGCATCCTGTCCGCTTAAGATAGACACAAACTAGTGGCTCGCTAATTAGACTAAAGACCCAAAAACTGTATCATGAAGGGGTAATATTAGGCTGGCATCAAAACATTTACTGGACTTATGCTAAGAATCTGTCAAACCCAGCACAATTTGCTTATGTCAGTGTGTTCACATTTTGTTTTTGCTTCATTGAGGTTCAAGTTTCATTGAGCTGTTTTTGAGCACTATGGGCACAATGTTAAATAAAAAAACTTATCAAGTCATAAGGCTAACATGTTAGCAAACAGTCAGCTACTGAAACATCCAGCAGACACAGTCTGACACAGTGCAGCAAGATTCTTGTTGGAGTCGTGTTTCCAGTGACCTGACAAATTTTAGTCTAATATAAACTGAGCTTTTTGCTCTGGTTTGGTCTCCGCTATCTCCTGAGAAAAATCAGCATGGGTGCAAAAATACTAAGATTTAGGATCTTATGAGCTTTTCCTAATTTTATGAGAAAAACAAAAATCAGTTTATACAGTTTAACATGTTAACAGCAGCATCT
This sequence comes from Seriola lalandi dorsalis, assembly GCF_002814215.2. NCBI lineage: Eukaryota > Metazoa > Chordata > Actinopteri > Carangiformes > Carangidae > Seriola > Seriola lalandi. Next base: position 305,254 of record NW_019524994.1, on the reverse strand, counting down.
TCCAGCATATCATGAAATAAATCCTAGCTATTGTCAATATACAATAAAGATCCATGATGATAAAATAAAAAAGAATAAGGTGCAGATGCTTCAAGAGAATCAGTGTTTTAATATAGTGTAGTATAGTATAGTATATAGTAAGAATAATAAGATCATCATGTTATTGTCATATTACCTTTCTCTAGATAATATATCACAGTGAAGTGCATTAACAAAATAGTAATTATTGTTTTGCATTAGGTGTTTTGTTGTTTTTGGCCTTTACAGGGCTGATGTTTTGTAGCACAGTTTGTTCAGTCATGGCAGCGTCTGCTGTCCGTCACTGAGTAGGAGTAGATGTGCAGAGGCGGACACATGAGTCTGGTGTCTTAAAATCTCAGTTGGAGGAGGAACGTGGGTGAAGTGTTTGATGTCAGAGGTTATGTCATGTAGGTTCCTCCCATCACAGATGTTTTGTTAAATTTCTCAACTCTTTCTCTTGTCTCATACCCACACCCCTTTCTTCTACATCTACCCCAACCAGAATTAGTTTTATTTGTGATAATCTGTTGATCTCAGAAGGAGAAGGCTAGGCCCGGCGATCATACCTTCATCCAGGCCCGAAGGATTTAGAAACATAACATCTGTGATACTGAAGCTATTCTTGCAGCTGTTTTGTCAGTAATGAGTAACAAAGAAACAATGGGATTTGCGTTGACGATTCATCGATGTTTTATCCACCTTGAGTGGAATTCAGGGCCTGTTTCCTGTTTCTGACAAGTTGCCTAATAGTGTGTAATAGTGTGACTCACTTCTTTACTGGATACTTGGTGCGCGTGTGTGTGTGTGTGTGTGTGTGTGTGTGTGTGTGTGTCAGGAGAAAACAGATTATTTTCTTTTTAATCTTTTGACATCTTTTTCTTTTTCTGCTTTACAGTGTATTTAATTTTATTGTTTCAGAGATATTGAACCATCATCCCAAAGTACTGGGGTTCTGTTTTCTTTCTCCAATATTGGTATATGCCACTTTCACCTACTGTTTTAACAAGCAAACCATTTATAACCTTAACAACCTCCTAAAAGTAGCTGCAGTTTGCACACAGGTGACACAGTAGATAAAATCTGTCTAATGAAGTGCTTTGTTTGCCGTCTGTGTTGACTTATGCTCGTCCGAGTCGAGCGCTGTCGCTGAAGTGTGTTTAACATCTTCACTCTCCTCACTGCGCTCCATAAACTTCAAACTCCAGCACCGCAGCAGCTAATTAATCTCCTATAACACCAACAGAACGAGCCGGACATATCAATATGTCATTGAGTTGAGATCCTTGAGTCACAAACTGATGCCATGTTTTCTCTGGCAGTTGAACAAAGGCTAATTAACCTTGGTCGGTTCTTCTCAGCGTGCGAGTTGAATACCTGGAAATCTCTCTCTGAGTGCTGGAGTGACGTTCAGGATCACTACAAACAGTCCGAGCTGTGGAAACAAAAACCACATGATATGTTTTTATTTTCTTGTTCTTACATATAGGTTATCCTAACAGTGAATACAGATCGTTTTCCTTCACCAGGAAATTGAATATCAGCTGAAATGAAAAGAAATCATTGATTTAAAGCAGGATTTTATGACTGTTTTTGTCAAAGGTTGAAAAGCAGCTATAGCTCTTTTACAAACTACATCATCGTTCCTCGCAGTTATAAGCTGTTGATACAATGGATACAGTGATGGAAATGTGAAAGTTGTGTGTAACAGCTCTGTTTATTGTTTTCCCACTTGTAAACACCATTGTTTGTTTTTAATAACTATGATATAAAAGTGTTATTAAAGGTGTTAAGGCATATTTCTTTGCCACACAATATCTGTATCCACTAAATCACTTCTTATTTGTCTGTTTAGGTTCCACATGGGAGAAATCCATAAGACAAATTGGCTTCGAAAGGTAAGATTGTAACGAATTCAACACTTTCACATCCAGTGCATTCATTGAAATAATATGTGCAACTAATAATGATATTGAAATATATTTTGACAGTATATTTATTTTGTCACTCATTTAGCAGAAAACAGATTCAAAATACATTTCTCCTGACGATCATGCAGCATAAAGATATGCAAGTGTGGATTTTGTTTAACTGAACACTAATCTTTCTCCCAGTTGGGCAATTCAGAAGCTTTTTCAGGAGGTGATAGGACTCAGCTCAGTGATAGCTGGCTGATGAAATGGAGGGTCAGCAATATCATAGCCCTTATGCAACAAAATATGATGATAGCTTTAATGGTAGTTCTTTAAAATAGGTGTCTTCTTCATTTAAAGTCAACACCAAAAAAAAGTCTTAAAGGAAATTTAGCTTCTTCTGTCAAAGCTCATTCATGTAGTTCTGATCTTCTACTTATTTTACAGGTAGGTGGATGCATTGTCGTTGCAAAGTGTCCTAAATATAGCAGCCACACAATTACATTAAACACCGCTTTTTGCATTTAGCCACACTGGCTCGTCATCTGACAAGGATTACAAACGCTCCTGAACTGTCCCTGTGTGGATTCGTGATGAACACTAAACCCAGTTACGTCTGACAATAAGTTGACAGGCTTATTTTTCAAAGTGTTTGCCGCTGCGTCTGTCTCCTCGACTCCCCCACCTCCCCACCCCCCCACCCATGATCGTATTAGATGTGGTTTCCTAAGTACGGGAATGTCCGAACTCAGCCACGTCCTTTTTCCAGTACTCAACAGCCCTCGGTGGACGGTATGCTGTAAGTGGCGGAAGTAGAGCCGTAAACATTTTATCCCATCTGCATTTACCTGTTTGTGTTGAGGACCATACACAGTATATACAGTATTTACAGCTGTATTAGGCGGATACTTTCTCCCTTCCAATGCTTGTGTGGAGGACAATGCAGAGTTCAGGTCAGATGTATAGGGGCCTAAAGAGAAGAGCTATGGTGTGTGTTTTCACAGAGAGATACTTCAGTTTCCTAAAGCGGGACCTTTTCAAACTCTTAATAAACACCAAATATTTGTCATAGTGTAGGGAATATTCTGTGGTCTCCCTGTTTTTTTTTACCGCTGCAACCTGAGGCAGTGAGGACAGATCTTAGCGCTGCTAGTGTTGTTGTAATTCTCTCACATGATAAGCAAAGGAAAGTAGGAATCATTAAAGTTGCTGGCTCAACCTTGTCTGGCTCTGACGGTTTCCATCTCTTTCATCCATGTGAGGATGCACAAAGCTTCACAACAATAAAGCACATGGAAACAGACGTCCTTGATTAGATTAAACTCGCCAACAGCAGCCAAAGGCCCCAACTATTTATCTGAGTGTGGGTTTTCCATCGTCTTTGATTAGCACTCTGTTTTCAACTTGTTACCTTTTATAAGCTTTATATCCATTCAAGGCCACAATGAGATTGGTTCTGTTAGAAAAGGACCGGTTGTTTTATATCTCCATCCAAACATTTGGTCAGCTTTTTCTCTGCAGCCTGTGCTGCAGCAGAATCACCAGTATGTTTTGTTTATTGTAAACAGTTTAATTACACTTTGAGCTCAGCATGAAATGTAAAGAAAAACACTGCGGTGGCCAAACACAGGATGCAGTGGTATTGCTGTAAAAGCCAAAACAGATATTGGTTTAGATGATAAAAGTGAGTTTTAAAGGTTTTTGAAACCTGTTAGCCATTTCAAGGACAATTTTTATTTGCTTTAATTGTACATATAATCATGGCACCTCATAAAACTCGTCCTCAGGCAGCAAAAATACATCACACTGGATCATTTGAAGCCTGTAGCTGTCAAGGCAACAGTCGTCCGCCACTGTTTAGCTTCCTGTTTGAACAAACCTTTTGGTATTTAGTTAGAGGTGAGCAAACAGTCAAATCACAAATGTTACAAAAGCTTTGTTTGCCCATGGAGATATAACTACACTACTTCAAATGATGTCATATTTTAGTTGATTAATGAAAAACACACACCGTGTTTACCAAGCTGGAATAAATACATACTCATTCTAGACTGTTATAAAATGCTTGTTTTATGTTTATCACACAAAGACCAGTTATCAAGGAATTAGGAAACACATTAAATCTGTAAAATCTAAACTAGCTTCAATTCTTTTAACTTTATTTTATTCACTTAAAGGAGAAAACAGGGGTAATTGTTTACACTACCTTTTTATGAACAAAGGTTGCTATTCTCAAGGGAGTAAACATGTTTTTCACAGTTCAGTAAAAAAAAAAAAAAGAAAATTACCACACTCTCTCATGGTCTTTTTGTTTGAATGGAATTTCACTCACTTGTTAACAGCAATACATTTAAAACGGGCAAGCCTGATTTCATTAAAGTGGGTGGTACGCCATATAAAAGCTGAAGCGTTCAACACAACAACACATATTAAAAGAACAGTTGAGTAACGGAAAAATCCAGATTCCCATGCATTCATGTGAACAGGTAGTGTTTTTCTGAAAGATGTAATTGCTGCAGTTAATATCTGTTCCCATGAGTTTGAGCGCTGTTCACAGATTGCAGGGAGATGATATTCTGTGACGATTCATATGCAAGATTGTTGAATGGCTTGACTTTTTAAAATGTGTCACAGACACATGAAAGGCTGGGGCAGACAGAGGGAGGTGACGTATGACACGTATCCAAGGCCAGATTCAAACACAGGACAGCACAAGCTATTTGTGGGCCATGTCCAAGTGAACTAAACGAGCAACCGCTAGTCCCTGGATTTCTCAGAAAAACTGTTTCATATTAGTCCATGTGCAGTTAAGTTTGTTGCACTCTGTCCCATTTTCTGTCATTTGGTCATGATCCTTGCCTGCGAGATTGCTCCAAATTACAATTGCGGGGAGATATTGGGATTCATCAGTTCTTTCAAGAAAACAAGTGTCTGCTTTCTGTCAGTGTGTATCCTTTGCTTTTCTGTTTGTCCCCCAGTGTGATTGGTGCAGATGCGGGGAACGGCATCCGAGTGTTCATCCCTGACATCGGCATGTTTGTGGTCGGCTTGGCCATCTGGCTGCTGTGTCGCAGTCTGGTCCAGAAGAGGCCGACTGAGGACATGGCCCAGTACAACGCTGACTTCGAAGCAGAGGAACAAGTGGGTTTCATCTTTGGTGACATGCAGTGTCCTGAAAACAGTGTCTTACTGTACTCAGCGATGAACTGATTAGATTTTGATGGTCAAAGGTCAAGATCAATGTGCAGACTGTCATGTGTGGGTATAGCAGTGTATTGGAAAAAATATCTAAAACATCTAGTGTTCATAAAACTAAACTGTCTCATGTTCTGAGACCCCAGCGCAAAGGTCTTCACACTAACTGATTTGAGATATCTGGACAAGGAAAAGGTCTCCTGAACTGTTTCTCACTCTGGAAGCTTGTCAACATTTCCAGACAGCAGTTTTTGTCTCTGACAATTCAGTCATAGTAGATGACATTTAATTCTGCCCTCTGACATTTGATGCAGTCACAGATAAAGTGCTACCCTGAAAGGACCACCATTGATCAGATTTAATTAATATTGTGATAAAGCTCCAGTAATGTTTTTACTTGCTGAAGTGGCCGGTACAGTGGACAGTCTCATGTCCTGCTCTACACATACTGTCTGCATTCAGCTTCATAAGCCAAGAGGAGCAGAGCAGGCGTTTGAATAGAGAGTTCCCTGTGAGTGTTGATGACTTGGAAAACTGCCCCCATCCCCTGGCAAGTCCTCTCTTCTCTTTATGACTCAGTGTTAATTAAATCCACATTCACTTTCACTTCGACTGTGCTGCTTACGCTGGCACAGATGGCATCGCTCACCATTACTGAGAAACACCAGAAAATTCATCCATAGAGCCTGCGTTGTGTTCAGGCTTTTATTTCTTTTCAGTGATCCATCTGAGTTGAAACTGTTTATTCAAAACAGAACTTGTACCACCTGCTGCTTTCTTTGTCTAGTGCCTTATGTGTCATATATAAATCATCGTGAATGGCCAAATTGTTATTATTTTCTCTATTTTATTAGACAGTTGGAAAAGAGGGACGCATAGTTTGTTAGAGGCAGCAGCCAAAGAAGAACTGACTGGATTACATTTCAAGCCAACTTGTGTTTCCAGAGGAAAACATCTGGCAACAGTGGCTAATAATGTCCCAAGCTGCTGCACAGAGCACATACATGTTTAATTGTACTGTGCTGCATGTTAAATCTGCTAAATCACCCTCTAAGCTGCAAGCAGAGACAAGAACATTCACCCACATGACAGACATGGTGTACTTTTCATAATAGTTGATTATGCACAGTGATTGTTGTGGCAGCGCTACCTGTAGGAAACAGTTTTCAGCACCATGGAGAGCTCTGACCTCGAGACTGCATCATTCATCATTCAATACTGAAATGTGTTTGTCACTCAGGAAGAAGAGGAGAAGCTGAGCCTTGACGACAACATTCTGCTCGAGGAGGACTTTGAAGCCGGGTACGAGGCTGAGGAGGACGAGGAGGACGAGGAGCTGGATGAGGAAGAAGAAGAAGATGAGGAGGAGGAGGAGGAAGGAAAGGAGAGCACAAAGATGAAGATCCTGCGAATCCTGGCGGAAGTTGCATCCAAAGTGAAGGAGATCATCGGGAATTTGATCACAACTGCGGGGAAGGTGGTGGTCACCATCTTGTTGGGCATGACAGGTGAGCCACTCCAGCTGCTATATTGTGAATCTGACTTGTTGAAGACGTAAATACTGAATGTCAAGTGTGCAGTGTGCCACATTTAACAAAACACTAAGTGCTATAGGGTTGAGAAGATTCTGGAAAAAACATTTTTCAGACTTAACGGTTGACCTGATATGCACTGAAATGTTGTGATGTGCTGCATCCCGCCAATTTGCTGCTCCATGAGGTTGATAAAAATACTTTATAAACTTCTTCAGATAATGAAACCACAGTCCTCTGACTTTGTATCTACTGCTTTTTGTTTGTAGGCATCATGCTGCCCTCGTTGACATCGGCTGTTTACTTCTTCATCTTCCTCTTCCTGTGCACCTGGTGGTCCCTGTGCCGGACCTTCGACACACTCATCTTCAGCTGCATGTGCGTCTTGATGGCCATCTTCAGCGCTGGACACCTCATAGTCCTCTACCTCTACCAGTTCCAGTTCTTCCAGGAGTCCATCCCACCAGGAGATGGCTACATCAGGTCAGACACATGTGGAGTTCAACTCAAAATAAATCTCAATCTGTTAATATCCTGTTTTAAAATTAAAATTTTAGTTGAAAGGGTCAAATCTTATTCTTTCAACAAGTGTTATAGTTACAGTATCTTTGATGATTAAGCTGCTTTAGATGAAACTTAAACTTTGGCTAAACTTTGTAGGTACACTTGACCACTGCTCTTCCTACAGATAGAGATGAATCAAACCTTAGCAACAAAATACAACCAAACACAAGTGAGCCAAAGTTAAACTTGGCAGCATTAGCTCTGTCTCTCTCATCACACTGATGGATTTTGGAAATGGTATTTCTCTGTTAAACAGCACAGGCCCACACTGACGCTGTCTAAATCCTCAATAATGTGAAAATACATGACGTGATTAAAGAGCTCAGTGGCCAGAGCTCCTCGGACTCAACAATATTTATTTCGCCTAAAGTAAGATTGTTTAAATGTTAATAAATATTTACTGTTGCAAACAAGAAGGCAAAGGAAAAGGCAAACCCAGCTGAAGGGGGGATATATCAAACTCCTACTCACAGCGCATCAATATCGGAAGCAGAGCTTTTAGGCTCTTCACTACAACCAGTGTTGTTTTATTATGCATGAGAGGGGAGACAATCAGCTGTCTGTGGCTGCAGCGCTGAAACGATGTGGTTGGAGTAAAACCACATCGTGCCAACACATGTAAGTCACAGCTGTGATGAATGCAGACTCAGTAGTGGTGGCTACCTGGGTCACTAAGCTCATTGTGTTTGATTGACAACCTGGAATTTCCAGAATGCTGTTTATCTACTAATATAGAAAAGTAAACATCAAGGCTGCAACCTTATTTGACAGCTTTCTGCTACAGCAGTGATGAGAGTGAGACTGTATGGTGTCAATGTAAAAATCATGGTCTAAATCTGCTTCAGAATACATAGTATACTGTTGCCCAATTTTGTTTTCAGACACAATCCTCTGTTTATTCGTATTTAAATGCATCAGTAATCACTTTTGAACAGGTGCAAAGATTACATTATGTGTCTCAATTACCCAGGTGAAATGAAATAAATCACATTGTCACAATCATTTCATGGAAAGAGGTAAAAAATATTTTATTCCAACTTTATGAGCAACAGTGTATATACACAATTATTGAATACATGTATAGTAGTTAATGAGGAAATTGTGATAAAAAAAATACCCCATAACACGTCATTATTACATTTATTTTAATGATATTTCTGTAATAATGATGTGTTTTTTAAACCTTACTAGTAGCACTGTGGCTGCTGTAGCTGTTGTCTCAGTGCCCTTGGTGTTGCAGGGTTGTATTGATCTCATGGTTTCTCATTTGAAAGCTGTGGTGCTGCGTGTCAGGACCGAGGCTATTTACAGCTATGTATAGCTGAGGCTGCCTTGGACAAACCTTGTGTCCTCTCATCCTTCTCCTGCCTCCGATGGCAGATAAGGTGTAAATACAGTGTTGCATTGGCAGGTTTCTCGTTCGAAAACAAACTCATTAAAATGAATGGACTTCTCTCACACCATCTGTTCTGGCAGTGGTAGTCTGCATGCTGAAACGACCATACAGTAGGAGTAACATCTAAGTTAGTGGTTCTTAAAGTCAAACCCAAGATAAAACAAATGATTAAAGGGATTAAAAAAATATTTTTTTCTTGTGAAATGCTGGAATGCTGCCTCTAAAAAGTAAGTAAAGTATTAAAATTAGTATTAAAGTCAATATATATATACATATATAGATATATATGTATATATAAAAGTCAAAATATTGTATGGTATCCCCTTTTTGGGCCTCTACAAATCTTTAATATTTGTAAAATGTAAAACAATTTTGACTAGATACTTTCACCACTTCGGGGCTTTAAAAATTTTTAAACTAAGGAAATACTGGATACTTTTACCATATTGGGACTGAAAAAAAAGGTGAATTTTCACCAAATAAGACTCTTTTATACTAACTCAGAAACAGTCGACATCTCATTTTAGAAAGAAGCTCTTCATTTGTGTGTCTGAAGACCTAGATTTGGAAAGTTTACCACAGCTCTAATTCCTCATGAACAGTCCAACTATTTCATCATCTGCTGTCTCCTCATCCGTTCATGTTGACTTTCCACAGCGCTGAGGTATTTCTGTCTACTGCTTACATGAAAACTGAGGCCCAATGTGAAGATAAAAGGAATACGTTCTCTTCTGCTCTGGCCTGTTTCCTCTCTGCACACCCTCAGAGGGAAACGCTTACTGCTGTAAACGTGTATTATATGCCTACTGGACAATAGGCTACCACAGTGCATTCCCTAATTTTGCTTGTTGACAGTGACTTGGCCTTGCTGTGGGGCCAGTGCTGAGTGAGACTGTTGAGAGGCCTGACTTCCACTCTGCTTCCTGCCTCCCCGCCTTACAATGGAAGTCCCCAGTCATGTGACCGGCAGGCCTTCCCCAGCTGTAAGAAGAAACCATTCAGGAAGTGTGGTGGGGTCAGAGGAGGGTGTTTACTCCTCCACATGGCATAGAAGAAAAGACTCAGGAGGCTTCTAAATCTGTGTGGCTGTCACTGGAATACGTCAGTGTGGTTCCTGTTGAGTAGATGACCTTTGTTCTGCGCAGAGGAAAAGCACTGAATCAAATGACATCCTCGGTGGTACAAACAGATTTTTAGCGTCAGTGCATTGTCCAGGTTCCAAGGTTTGGGTTGGTTGTCCAATCCAGCATGTCATGTAGCTTTAACAGTAATGGAAGAAGTAGTAGTGAGAACCTTTACTCCAGCACTGGGCAGCTGTGTTTCAGTTTGGGATTGTTGTGACAATGTATTGTGCTGCAGGAGGCTGTTCAATCCTTTTTGATGGAGTTTCAGGATGCTTTCACAACAACCTTGTTTGGTCTGGATCTTCTGACTTTTCAGTTTGGTTCGAACCAAAATATTAGCTGTGAAAGATGCCTTAGACCATGGTCCAGATCTAAGGACCAAAAACGGTCAGGCCAGAAGAGGTGGTCTCGGTCTGGATCAAACTGTACCATGGTTTGTTTGCAGTGTGAAAACACTTTTTTGGATGGTTTGGGCATTTGGATCAATTACAGGAAGTTGAGGCAGGCTTGTCACCCATTGAACAATAAAAGATGAAAAATAACTGGAAGAGAAGTAAAAATGAACTTTGATAGCACGTGGGCGGAGGAGGAGTCAACTTGAGAAATAGTAGTAAAGCCATAATAAATGTGGCAACAAAATGAATCTGTCAGTTCTCCTTTTCTCTTAATCACTTGCATTTACCATTAGTTTTACTTTTCTATTACACTGAAAAATTATCATTTGAGATTATTATCATTGTTATTGTTATTTTGTTAACCCAATCATCTTTTGACCTTTCCGATTTCACTTGAGACGCAGGTTGGACACCAGCGGTGTCGCGACAGCATGACTCTGCAATTCCCACATGCTCTTTTGTAAAGTTTACATCATCTCGTCCATCATTGCCTTTGTTTCTAGAATCAATAATTAGTTTCAAAGATGAAGAGCCCAAGGACTCCTGCATTAAATCGAGAGCAATGAATTGAACAATACACTTATCTCAATGAGAACAGTTGAACCCACTGATTGATGACACTGGGCCGGTTCACAAAAGATCTAAGCTCAAGTCCTCTGTCTCTCTCTCTCTCTAATTCATTTTTCTCAACAAAGACTTGAAGCTCTATTTTTGGTCAAGGTCTAAAACAGCATAATTTGTTAGAATAGTGAGTAAAACTGTGGGGGACGAATAGGGTATGGCTTCAATTAATGATATTTTCATTGTCAGTTATTCTGCCAATTATTTCCTTGCTTAATTGATTAATATATTTGTCTATAAAACATCAGAAAACAGTGAAACCTGACCTTCACAGCTTCCTAAAGGCCAGTGTAACATCTTCAGATATTTTGTCAACAGTCCAAACCACCAAAATATTCAATTCACAACAATGAAAAACCAAGATAAGCAGCAAATTCTTACAGTTGAGAACCTGCAACTATCAGATTTTTTTTTTGCTTGAAAAATAAAGTGCTAAATGATCAGTATAAAACAGAGACATATTTTATAGGAATAAAGTTGTATGATCTTATTTATTATTCTCAAACACTTGACTGTTAATGCTGACCTCCATGTGATTAAAATGATAAGCTTTGTTTATGATCAGTATCTATGTTGATATGTCATGTCACGCTGATTCATACCCAAAGCTCCTGTTTAGCTCTCAAGCCCTGGCACAAGCGGCTGTCCCTGTCCTCATCCACCTCTTTGTCTGTCTCTGCAGCACATTCGGCATCTCCCCCATCGTCCAGAGCAACTGCTCCTACACATGGAAGCTCATCGTGCACCCGGAGCGTAAGTGGTACCACTTTGTGAATCCCATCATGCTGCTGATTCTCTACTACACTCTGGCCACGCTCATCCGTCTCTGGCTGCAGGAACCCATCGACCAGCTGACGGTGAGCACCACAGACTGAGTGTTGACGCTTTTAGTTCACAACAATGTGACATTTTCTGTTGAGTATGTCAAATATTTGAACAATACAGGTTCATTATATTAGGTGAATTTGAAGTGGAAGAGATTGTACAGGGTATCTGCAGGTCTTGAAAAGCCTGAATTCAGTTCCCTTAAAACAAAAAAGACTAAGAATGTATTAAAAGTCTTGAATATTTTCAGGTGGAAGAGGCAGCATCCTCAGAAGACAATGCACTGCAATGCAGTTTAACATTTGCATGTTCGATACATTCATTGTTTTTGTCATTCAGTTTTCACTCATTCTCTCTTTGACACTATCTTCAATTTTTCCCTCACATGAATCCCTGGGAATTCTGGGAAATGTAGGAAACAATTAAGTGAAACAACATAAACAATAGAATAAATTACAAAATTGCAGCTAAAAAGTTATAGAATATATATTATAAGAATATTATCAGTATTAAAGCATCTGACGGTGATTTATTTTTTCTCCAATTACATCAAGTTAAACGAAAAGGGTGAAATGCAGAGAATGAGCCTAGATTATAAAATAAAATCCTATGCATGTGTTTAAATGTAGACCAGCTGCAGCCAGTGGGTGTCAAAGATGTTTAGTTGAATTCAGCACATGACACCTCCGTCACACTCCACAGTAAATTCCAGACAGTGAACTGAAATAGATCCAGATTGAATTAAATGGGCAGCCATGTGGCCTTGTGATCAGAGAAACCGTATCGATGGATGATTCCTGGACGATCGATCGCTGGCTGCATCTGTCCGCTGTACGGAGCTCAGGTGTTATCTGAGAAACTGTTGGTCTAGTTTGACAAACCATGAAGGGAGGATGTATTTTGGCACAATTTTCCACTGTTACAGCGCTGCCTGTAAGAAACCACAGGTCCTGATTTGATTAATTATGAATTAATGATGTATTATTATTTCTTCTGCACCTCACTGCTGTTGTTTGGAATTGATTTATCTGACTCAGACTGCTGAAGCCTCTTTAACCTCAGATAAATGTTGGAGTGCATTTTTTCCCAGAATGAGGCCCAACTATCGTTGAAGCGATTGACAGTAAACAGGACATTTTTTCTTCACAGTTGAAACTGTAGTTAAATTCACTCTAATTGACTTGGTGAGGGAGATTTAATGAACAGCTTATTATAATGTCTTAAAATTTTAAACATTTAAAGACCAGAACTGCAGTGCCATTAGATTTGGATTGAACTTAAAGGGTCAGTTGACCCAAATGACAAAGCACGCCTTAAAAAGTTTTTATAGGACATATGTCTTTGATAGAAAGTGGTTCCATTTAAATCAGTTCAGGGTGTTTTTTGGATGTTTCAAAGTAACTAAGGATTAAGTGGAGATCTTATTTTTAAATGTTGTGTGGCCCACTAACCCATTCACCACAAATATAACAAAACTATCGACATGACTAAACACCAGAACGAGAAATTGTGTTTTGTCATCGGGTGAACTGACTCCTGAAAGGACTTTAACTGATCTTCTAACTGAGTGACCCCAAGAAGTATCCAATTGTTACTTTTACACCTTTATTTGATACAAACTCTTTGAACAAAAACTGCTGCAAATAGCAATGAAGTGTTGTAATCAGTGGATTTTAATGTGAAGAAGACCCCGCTCCCGAATTCACCCTGTCCTCCTTCACCTCAGACCTCGAGGCTCAGCTCCTCTGTCCTGTAATGGAGTTATAGATCAGTGTTTTTATAGAGGGGTCAATACTTCCCTGTAAACCTGTGGGGCTGTATGCATTATTGATTTCTCCACAGAGGGGTATGTGTGTGTTTTCACCTACTCTTACACTTTAGCAGACGCTAATAATAAAACACGATTATGACATAAATCAGCAGCTGATAGGTTTGTTCGATAGTGGAGATGCCAGATTATGATGGATTCATCTTCGCCAAAAAGACAAGAAAAATCTGGACTCACTGTCATCACTTCTCAGTTAATTTAACGGTTGACTTGTAGCTCATCATCTGTGTTTACTCAGCAGTTGCTCACCAATGCAGTGAAAAAACAGAATGATTCAATTAAAAAAAAAAAAGGTATCTTATGAAATGAGACAATCACACAGAAACACAGCGCCCGTGTAGTAATTAATTCACAGAGGAAACAGTTTGATTGTGCAGTCAGAGCTTCATGTTAGCTTGATTGACACATTTTTGTATTGAATCCAAAAATGTGTGATTGCTCCAAGAAAAACTTATTTAGCACCATAACCAGCACACACGACTAGAAACAAACACAGGACCAATGATGCAAACTGTAATTCTTCCTCAGGCTTCTTTATTTTATGGTATTTGAGCTACTAGGACACTGCCAAAATTATATTCTGTTTTTTTGTAAATAGAACACAGAAAATCAATGATAAAAAATGCAGATACTGCACTCCTACACTGTCAAACAATGTTCAATAGAAGCTGTCATTCTTGAGAGTATCATCTCTGCTGTACAGCAGTGAACTGAGCTCATAGTCCAGTGTGTGAGATAGCCATCCTCCAACTGTCTATCTATGTTTTTTCAGGACGACAAGGACAGCGATGTGTGTGAGGAGGAGGATCTGGTTGGAAACAGAACAAGTAACTCAGCCAACAGGAAGCGACATTTGTGGTGGGAATCACGCCAGGGCACCGATGAGAAAAACGTACGTGAGGGTTAAGTCACACATATCTAACAAAGTCTGGATTACTGGACAGGTCATGAAGTAATCATCCTTTGGTTAGCACGCCATTGTACAATACGAATCCCATTGTAAAAAAAACATGAATGCGTTGTTTAAGGAAGCACATGCTGAAAATCCAAACAGCCTTGAAAATATCTTGAAGATCTGTTTAATATTTTTCTTCAACTTCTAAAGTGTTTTAACTTCTTTCAACAAGCTTGGCTGCTAAAAACCCAAATAACACATTTCCTTCTTGTTCTTACAAATGGTAACTAATGTTGTCCTCTAAACAATTTGATTCAGTTGAGCTGTTAAACAACAATAGAGTGGAATGGGAAAATGCTGTAATACTTTTGTTCAGCAATAGTTTAAAATAACAGGAAACTGACTCTTTGTTGAACTGTAAACTTAAGCTTTTGCTGTCGATTGCGTTCACAAGCTCACATCTTGTTTTACCCGAGCTTTCACCTTCATGATAGACTCATCCCTGGGAAGATTTCAGCTGGAAATGCACATGCACACACTGACCTTGTTCCCATATTAAGGTCTGCCTCCACTGTCCACCTCCTGAGGTTTAAAAGCTTTTAGGGTGTGCAGACACAGATGAGTGATGGGCTCGATTTGCAGAGAAGTGCTGCTCGGCTTTGTTCCTGCTTATCAGTGACTATAAAGAAAAAGGAGGCCTTTGACTTCAGCAGCTCATCGATAACACACCTTGTCTTGTATGCTCTTTTCTCCTCCTAGCTCCTCTCCACCCAGGATGGCATCAGTACAACTGAGGTGGGGGCTGCTCTGGATGTGTCTAAAAACTGTGCATTTTTACCCCCATTCACCCCTCAGCCCTGCTGCAAGAAAAGGAATCACTGCAAAATGCTTTTCACACTGCACCCACATAGACTGGGGCTACCCCACAGCCAGTGTTTAAGAGTTTCCCACTGTGAACCTACTCTTTAAATTTTTAGCTTATATTTCCCATATTTTCAAAAGCACAGAAAGGCAGAGCAAATATCAAAGTTATTCCCTTTGGATTTTTATTTTATGAAATGCTCTGCAGCTCAGGGTTATAAGGCAGCTTAAGTCAAAGAATGTGCAGCGTGAAAAGTAGAAGAATCTTCCTCTACCGCCCCACAAAGACAAAGTATAGTAACAAAGTTGCTACTGAGACTAAGAAAAAACTTTTGCTGGTTGAAAAGCAGAATATCCAGTTAATAAATCATTTAATCACACAAAATGAGTTACTCCTGTTTGTCTTTGTGGGACAGAATTCTCTATAGACGTGTGATCCCATAACAAATCAGTTCCACAGTCAGAAATTTTATTTGTAATTTTTAATGATGATCTACAGGTTGTGCCGACCTCCAACGGGACGTCCTTTGACTTTGTCACAGCCGAGAATGGACCAGTCTGCCTGGACTTGTACTCCACCCCCCAGTATAAAATGGACCAGCCTAGTGACGGTACAGGTGAGCTGTTTAAACATTCATAAACAGTATAAATATAAACTTTATATTTTTATATTTATAAACTATATAAATGTTTAATAAATGGTCTATAACACACTATAATGTAGTTGTAAGCAGGTGTCTATGTACACCAAAGAGTGGAGGCTGGTGTATAATCAGAAACACAATATAGTAAAACACAGTTGTTATAGGCAATATAGCTGCTTACAACCACATTTTAGTGTGTTTATTAAATATTTGTGTACCATTAATGCGAAATAATAATAATAAATGGTTGTCTTAAAATAGAGTGTTACTCTGTCTTGAAAAGATCTGACTGAATGGAGTTAAACTTGAGAGGAACCACAGTAGTAAGAATACTTAACTTAATATCTATAAGATAACAAGTGTCCTTACAGGTGGGTGGTGTAACATAGTTAAGTTACAGAGGAATTTATTGGAGCCTGGTCTTTCTCTATGAATGCTCTCTAAATTGGCCCCGCCAAATTATAATTAATTATTGTTTTAGCTTGATTAAAATTAATATGTTGTTTTTTGTGGGCTGAGACAAATTCTGAGACCCACATTGAGAAACCTCCTTTGAAGCCTGGTTGATAAATAAGGTTTGTTTTCCAGGTTTCTTGAAAGTTAACATTAGATAAGCTGAATAAAATGTATAAAAAGACAATATTAACATTTTGCAGATTAATGAACTGAATTATTTTGCTCTATTCACAGAGACAATTCCAATAATTAACATTACTATAGAGTAAATGAAACCATCCAACAGATCATGAAATGAATAAATTATCCAAAATGCTTACATGTGACTTCATCAATACTATTAATTCAGCAGAATAATATATAATGTATAAAGTGCTGCGGATCTCTTCTGCTGCCCTGGATTATATTTACTTTACTTTGTGAAGTCTGAGCAAACGACTTGTTTGGGTTGGAAACTACAGCTTTTTAACAAAAGGCCTGTGTTACAAACTGGGTGTGTGCAGTTTGAAAAATGTGATCCAATAAAGATCGAATGTTTTTAGTTTTTTTTCCCCTCCATACTCGGGTCTAAAATCAGGAAACCTAGGCTTCTCGGTTTCTACCATTCCTTTTGCCCCCAAAGTACGACACCA
The DNA here is from genome assembly GCF_002814215.2 of Seriola lalandi dorsalis. Taxonomy (NCBI): domain Eukaryota; kingdom Metazoa; phylum Chordata; class Actinopteri; order Carangiformes; family Carangidae; genus Seriola; species Seriola lalandi. The sequence continues at coordinate 288,355 of NW_019524994.1, read as the reverse complement.
AATCACAGGAGTGCCTAAATTAACTGAGGAGACGAGAGCACTGTAACTGCTTTAGTAACAAGTTGTGTTTCTGTGTCCAACCAGAGAAGAAGAATGAGTGTGTGTATGAAGTGTGTTTGCCCCCAGAGGATTCGGTGTTGGAGGGAGGAGAGGAGAAGTCTGAGGGAGGCGAGGATGGGATGAAGAAAAGAGGAGTCAGCGCGATGGTCAAAGTCTTCCACTTCATCATGAAACAGAGCTACATCTGTGCTCTCATTGCCATGATGGTGAGTAATACAGCCCACAGGTGGTGTAACATAGGAGTTACAGAAAGTGGCTGCATTTGTGTCAAGTATTTGTTGGATGTTGGGGAGGGGAGGTCCAAAATCACTTTTACTTAGTTGCTGTTTCTAAATAGGACTGCCTGTGTTAGAAAAAGAAAAACCCCTAAACAGATCCTGTGTATTAAAACTATAGCAATGAAGATGTGACTGTTGTTTTCCAGTTTGTGGTTTGTGTTTATAGTTTAATCTGACGTGACATGAAAGCAGCATTGTAACCAGAAAGTAACAAATTAAAAGCCTCAGACCTGCTGGTCTGGAGTGGTTAGCAAATGCCGCCTTCGATTAAGATGCCCTTGAGCAAGGCACTGAACCACTCTGTGCTCCAGTGGGACTGCTGGCTGAGCAGCAGGAGGGAGCTGTGGTTGTACTGGGCAGCTTCTACGACTCAATGTGTGGTAGGATGTTACTGAAAAAACATCTGTTCTCAGTTTAAACATTCCTGGATGAATCATAGTCAAAAAAAAAAAAAACCTAACAGTTGTTTAGTTTGAGTTTGATTATAACTCAGTAACAGACTGAAATGTGTTAAATGGTTCGCTCTTTTAATGCAGTTCAGAAATACAAGTAATTCAAGTCGTACCTGTGGTGAGTAACAAGTAAGTAACACAAAGTAACTACAAAAACCTAATATGGAATAAGACCATATGAACCCTTACCACCCAGTTGATGCATTTCACCCTAAAGTTTGCATCCCTTCTTCTCAGAGTCCTGACTCCATCCGTTTTTTTTTTGAGAGATGTCCATAAATCTGTTTAGAAATCATGTAAGAGAGTAAAAAAAGCTATCATTGAAGAAACCGGGTTCATGTTTGTGTTAGGTCACAAAGGGGAGTTTGGGGAGTTTTACAGTAAAAAAAACTCTTTAAATTGCTTTATTTTACATATCTGTAAAGTCCATTTCCAAATAATCTCCTGAGAGTGATTGAATAGAGAGTGATGAGTTGGTACACCTCCAGTCATCACTAATTGCTAAGCTAGCACAACCTTGAGATTTCTATTTAGAGGATAACAGATGAGCTGAACATGCAAAATGTGAAACGTGTCTACAAACAAGCAAACAATTCAACACAAATTTAAAATAAAGCTTCCACTTAAAAATGCATGAGTAAAAATATTCACTGGGGATTAAATGGAGCAAATTCTTTCATGGAAATTCATCTGGAAATCAGTAATAAACTCATCACAACTAATCAAAGTAACTGAAATAACAGTCTCAGACCTTTGTCTCTATTTTTCCTGCAATTAACACCAAACTACATGTTTCTTCCCAGGAAAACTTCAAGAAAATATTAGGAAAAGGCTGACCTGTAAAATACAACGTCACTCCTTTTCTTTTCCAGTATCTATTCCAGTATTTTTGACCCGGCGTCTCTCCACAAGGATTCAGTATATTGAATTGAATTTTTTAAATCCTAGCAGCATGGAGAGGCTTCATTTTGAGAAATAAAACAGTTGCACTTTATTTAATAGGTAGCCATAACATCTTAACAATTTCCTTAGGAAGCAGCTGACTCTCTGACTGAATGGCAACGATACTCATTGGTTTCACCCAAAGCATGATGGGAACTGAAGTGCCAAAAGTCATTACATATACATCCCAAAAGAATATAGGAAAAAGAAAAACAATAGGACTAAATCTATCCATGAAATTCCGCTTTGTTCTCCTCCCTCCATTCATACACAGAAAGTTTCTGTGTTGCAAACCTGGAGTTACAGGAGATGCAGGCAAGAAACCCAAGTAATTGGATAAAATCTGAAACATGAAGTACCATGCACATGCCAAATGATGCCATTTCTGAGTAGCTGAACGCATGTGGAAATATATGACATGCCAAGCTATGTCATAAGTCATTTTGTACCTCTGTAAATAAAGGGAGTGAAAACTGTGTTCTGTGATTTGTTCTCTTCAGGCGTGGAGCATCACGTACGTCAGCTGGCTGACGTTTGTCTTCCTCATCTGGTCTTGCATGCTGTGGATGGTGAGAGACCGGAGGCGTTACGCAATGCTGTCGTCTCCCTTCATGGTGGCCTACGGCAACCTGCTGATAGTTCTGCAGTACATTTTCAGTTTTGAGAACATGCCTGAAGTCTCTGGCTTCTTTGTCAGGAAGAAAAATCCTTTCCACTCGCTTTCATCCAAGGTTTGTGAGCTACAGTTAACAGCCTGATATTAAAAGTGATGGTAGTTAATATGTGCAGTCATTTCTTAGGCAACAGGTGTACTCTGTATGCAGCCAGTAGCATATATTTTAGACTCTGAAAGTAACCTTTTACTAAATGGGACTGTCAAACTCTCAATTCATTTAATAATAGAGGGCAGTCATACACTGTACTGCTGAAGTACAAGGTCAGGTTTGCAGTATTCTGACATTTTGGAATCGTCTTTCATGTTGGCAGCTGCTGAACCTCAGCTACTTGCGTCTAGAAAAACATTTTATACATCAGTAGGTAACCACAGACTTGCAGTGGTGTTGCCCTTTTTTTAATCGCCCATTCTACTGTTTTATTAAACAGTGCATATGTTCTTCCCTTCAGAAGCGGAGGAGCAATTATATTTCACACCTGGGTTTATTCTAAGTCCCAGATGAATGCAAGACACGTCTGAAGGTTTAGACAATTCACTTTAACTTCAGAAGCTCAAATCTGATTTACTGTGTATACATATACTGTATCTGTACTGTACCGTACTGTCTCAGCAGGGTAAAGTAAATGCAAATGATTTGTTGGTTCATCTTTTCTTTTCTTGCTGGTCATCTGTATGTCTAAACATTTTATTTATTGTGTGTAGGTCCTGTGTCTGCTGAGCTTCTGGCTGCTGCTGAGACAGACCCTTACAGAGAGATGGGAAAAACAAAAGGAGGACAGTGCTGGTCTCTCAGATGTTCATGTGGAGGATCAGGAGAAAAAGGGTAAGCCCTGGTCTCTTATTGTGTTCAGATTATAGTATAAATACTATATGATATTGGTTACAGTATAACTAATTTTGGAAATTACCACCAGCTGCTAGCACCACCCTTCAAAAAGTAAATATATAACTTCTACCAGCCACAACTATTATTTGCAGGTATCTGAACAAGAACATAATAGAGCTGGTGACTTTTGGCACTTACCAACATTTATAGATGGTGGATAGAAATGATTGAAGTTTCTTGTTTTTACCTTCAGGTTTATTTGTTTGTTTACACTGGACACATTATATTTTAATTTAGTTTGATTTCACAATGAGGGAGGAATGTGGAGGCTGTTTTGTAATTGATCCACATCTGTACCCTCCCTGCTCACGAGGGCAAAAGGTTTGATTACAATACTATTAAAGTTATTCATTCATACTCTACCAGGCAGTCTAAGCATTTTCTCATCATCTTCCAGTGTGGTTCCAGCGTTTACATATAGAAGCACTGTTTTGTGGAAGACAGTCTTGCATAGTGTCCACACATAGCAAATGTAAGCAGTATGTAAACATTTGATACAGTTTATATCCAACTATAATATAGTTGTAAGCATGTATAAGTTGGTGTTTATTAAAGTACATCCTCAGTATAACGCCTCCTGTGGGCACCCATAAGTGGAGGCTGATCTATAAAAACGGATAAAGAATGACAGTATAGTAAAGCACAGCTGTAATAATATGAAATATGTTTATTAATACACATTAATTTATCAGTTGGTGCAATTTTCTGATTCGCTGCTGTGTTTTATAGAGGAGGACTCTGAGGAGGGAGGGGAGCAGGACACCATGCAGGTTCTGGGCAACATGGTCATGGCTCTGCTGGTCAAATACTGGATCTACATCTGTGGGGGGATGTTCTTCTTCGTCAGCTTCGAGGGAACCATCGTCATGTACAAGATCATCTACATGATGATGTTCCTCTCCTGTGTGGCGCTCTACCAGGTACCAAAACACACCAGTGACTGAGAGCATTCATACATTACGTGTATGTGAGCTCACACAAAGACAGACACATGTAGTTACATGCAGTGTTTTATGGCTGCCTTGCTGTGTGTCAAATTTGTATACATTTCCAAATAAAAATAAAATAAGATAAAATAAAATTCTCTTTAATTTGCACAAATCACCAGACCAAAAAGGTTTGATGACTTTTTCTTTTAGAAACTAAATTAAGTGTAGTCAGTATTCAATATTAACAGCTGTTTACTTACCAGTGTAGAAGAAACGTTGAGACTTCAGCATCAAACTTCTTTCCTTTACTCACCAAGAGCTGTCTCTAACAATGGAAAGCAGACTATTTGTTTTGCTTCTATTTCTATCACTTCTTTTCTTCTACTGAAGTTAGCATGCTAACCAGCTAGCCACTGCCTGTTCCAGCCCGTCCTGTCACTTTCCGATAGCGACTCACTGGAGCCTCCAGTCTACCTTGAAGACGTAGCGCTGCTCTGAAGTAGCCCCTTTAATGTATTGTCACCATTTGAAGTAAGGCTAAATAAAATAAGTGTTATGGCCAGAGTTTATTCCAAATTTTATTTATATAGGTAGGAAGCTGTTAAGATTCCAAATTCAATTTCCCAAAAACAGAAGGTGCTGACAATTTTAGTAGTGTCATAAAGTTTGTGTACAGCAAGCTTGTAATCCACACTGTATTCTTGACTGTTTTATAGCCCCAACTACAGTACAAAAAAGCAGTCTCCCTAAATCCAGATGTCCTCTGGCTGCAGTGTGTAGTTTAATGCATTATACCTGTTAATGTCAGATAAATCACACCCTCTGTAAAACAATTACTATTATTTTGATCCAGGTGCACTATGAGTGGTGGCGAAGGATCCTGAAGTACTTCTGGATGTCAGTGGTGATGTATACCATGCTGGTCCTGACCCTGGTCTACACCTTCCAGTTTAAAAGCTCGGTGAGCCTCTGGTCCCAAATGACGGGCCTGGACGAACAGAGGTGAGCTCCACTGAGCAACTACAGGTCTGAGGAGCAGGTTACGCACTCACTGCTGGTCTCACTCTCCAGACAGGCAACAAGGACGAAACTTCTATTCTCTCTTTGATTTTAACTTGTAGACCTTGTTGGTATCCAAAACACTGCCTACATTATAGGTACCCTGGGGTTTTAGATAATGGAAGAATATGTATTCATGGAAATACTGGTGGTTGCTCCAACACACATTTTATAGATAAAGTTTCAAGTCTCTGAAATGTAAAAACCACATGTTTGACTCTGACTGATTTGCTTTTTAGCTTCCTAACATAATTCTATTGTTTTTTTAACAGATAAGAAGACGGAAGCTCTACAGGATTAAAACAATGAACAATACATAAGAAAAAAGATACATAATGCAGATGTAAACAATAGGCAAAAGGTTAAATAGCTTTACTTTAAGGACGAAAGTGTAGATTGGTTGTGATTGTTTGAAAAAAAAGAAAGTTGTTCTCAAGGACGTAGTATCTAGTAACATGTATTTAAAGTATCTAAATGTTGTTTTAGCCTCAGTTTGTAAACAGTGTATTGTTTTATATGTACATGTGATGTGTGCTTTGTGTAGCAATACATACTATACTGGGAATCACTGTTTGAATGATATCATATAACAATACTGATAATACACAAATCTTTATCTTATGCCAGCAGCAAAGAAAGGAAAGCATTTAATTTCCTTTTTAATTTTTATCGACGCATAGAATTTTGACTTATTATTGACGTCCACCTTCCTCACCCACAGATACCACAAACAGACAATATCCTCAAATCTCAGTTTCTTTTATTTGTTTTCTCTAAATCTTTCCATCTCTGCAGCTTGAAGGACCTGGGCTTGGAGGAGTTCTCTGTGGCCGAGCTGTTCACCAGGATTTTCATTCCTACTTCCTTCCTGCTGGCATGTATCCTCCATCTGCACTACTTCCACGACCGCTTCCTCCAGCTCACTGACCTCCAGGCTGTAGTAGCCAAAGAGCAAAGCACTATCTACAGGTGAGACACGTACTCTTTGTTTTTTTAGACCCCAGTTATGATTAAAAAGTTTACTTCTTTGTTCTTTTGTGTTTGGTTTAACTTAGTTCAAATGAGTGAATTATAAACTGTAAAGACAGTCAAACAAAAGTTAAATACAAAGTGTTTCACGGAGAAGTTATGATATCCTGCCTTATTAGAAATGGGTGAAAGGACAACAAAGGTTAATGTAACTGCAGTCGCTTTTCTACTTGGTGTTAAATGGGGACTTGGACTTCTGGGAAAACACTACATCATGTGTGAATGTATCAACATGCAATTACTGCAGGGCTGCCACTAACGATCATTTTCATTACCGATTATTTCCTCAATTAATCAGTTGCTCTATAAAATGTTTATCCCATTGTCCATTATCTTCAAATGTTTTGTTTTGACCATTAGTCAGAATCAATTTTGCAAAAAAGGGGAAGGAAAACAGCAAATATTCATATTTGAGGAACGGACATCAGAGAAAAAAAAAAATAACTCAAAACTATTATTCAGTTATCAGAGCTGTTGCTGATTCATTGAATTGACTAACGGATTCCCCCTTTCCCCTTTATTTCTTCAAATCACTGCCGAATTAACACGTAGAGCTGGGAGATATAATTGAAATCATCATCAGGATGCTAATGAGGATATTTTCAGATAAATATATTTCACAATATGGCAAAATCACATATAAAATACTAAAAACTGATGTTCTGTTAATGAACCGTGTTCTACTGTTATGCGGTACATCCGACCAAAGGTGGATCACCAATTAGGCAAAGTGGGCAACTACCAGTATATCAACTGGGTGTTTGAGGAACTAATGAAACTTTCATGTACAGTGGGGATTAGCCGCCCAACAACACATTTTTACCCCTGAAGAGGTTAATTCGGCCCTGCATCAGACCTAATTCTGTGTACAATGAAAAGTTCATTAACATCACAATTAGCTCCATTTTCTGCCTTTTTGCGTGTTAACATTTAAATCAATACCAGATCATCCAATGAAATAATGGTGTAACTTGAGAAATTAGTTAAAAATATTTTTTTAATAAGTGTCAGACAGAATATTCATCCTCATTGAGGAGGTTAGAAATGTCTCTGTACCTTTGAAACAACAGTAAGTGCTGTTAAACTCTTATCAACTGTCAAAAAATGAAATCTCTCATTTGTGTCACTCTGATCATCTACAACACAATAAGAAGTCAGAGGCCATAGTCAATGTTCAGAAATACAGTTGTTATCCTCTGTGACTTGAATGTGATGATACATGAGAGGCACAAACTGGGGTTATATCATAATAATATGATTCCACTCACAGATGATAAGCAATAATACTCAATTATTATGCAAGAATGCCAATTACTCAACAACAGTAAATGGAACCCAGCAAAGATAAAAAGCATTCATCCCGTTTCATCCCCCTCTGTTCTGGATGATCACACCCTGTTGAACGCCCATTATAACCACTGTTCTCATCATGCATCTGTCACTGTGTGCTCTGTCGTGCAGCTCTGTCTTATAACATTCACATGTTGGCAGTCTGCGGTGTGGTGTGTTTAACTTTATTGTCTTGTTGTTGTGGATTTTCCATCGTTATGCCGCCGCTTGCTCTGCTTCTCCCTGTGACCTGCTGCCATCTCTCCTCTGCCACCATTTTCTCACAGCCATGCTAAAGTCAATGAGCGTGTCTATCTGATCATGAATAGGTGGGTATTTGCTCGATTTCTGTGGCATCCAACCACATCCAAGTTCACCTTGGAGTCCGAACTCCCTTGTCCTACATCCTTTCCCTCCCACACTGAAGTTTCCCCTTTTACCCTTTGCAAGAGATGATACTTTGATGATCTTCTGGAATATTTTAATTCCTGTCACTCACATGAATGATGTTCTTTTTCAGGTTCTGTATCATATTATTTTGCCTGTAGCCTTCTCCTCTCATCTTCTTTGTTAGATTTCTGGATCTTTAACCCCCCCTCCAAATCCAAACCCTTCTTCTTCTGTCCAATGGTTTCACAAACTGTCTGGCTTTTGTGACGACAACTTCTTTCTCAAGCATGTTTGAATCTGTAAAAAATGTTCTTCCCTTTGGATATCTTGCCAATGATCTTCACCCCCCTCTGTGCACTGAATTCCCTTCCTGAAAAAAGCTTGTCTCCCCCAAACCACAGGAGTTTTTTTGGCCAGTTTTCATGCGTTTTAATGTGGATATTTTGAAGGGGTTTTTGAGTGTCAGTTGCAGCCTCCCTGTGTCGGTCTCTCTCCTCACTGTTATCTTGACTTCTGTGTAACTTTATTGTTCTGAGCAGCATCAAGCAAAAAATTCCCCCTCAGCAAAGCAAGTAAGTATGACCGCTGGATAATGAAATGCCTGCCTTGATGTGCAGCCGGTTCATGCAAGCCAAACCCGACCTTTGACCTTGCGCCTTTGCCTGAGAAGATTTTAAAGGGTTAATGCCTCCCTTCAGCTATTATGGTTTATCTACTGCAAGAAAAAAAAAAACCTCTGATACCCAAACAAACAAACAACGGAGATTGTTTTAAAGAATGCAGAAGGAATGTGCACTGCTTTTTCGATTACAATGCCTGATGAAACGCTGCTCTGCTGTTCAGTTAGCGGACACGGAGCAGACGAGTCCATCCGAATGTTTGCATTGGAGCCTTTTGAGAATCACCTGGACCATGTTTATGAGTATGTGTTGTGTTTATATACTTATGAGGACAGAATACCTTCAGAAAGATAGGAACGATAGAAAAACCTTACCTGCCTTGAACTTCTATGCTGGGGTTAGGGTTTAGGTTTAGATAGAATTAATGATGCAGAAGTGCTCACCAAACAAACATGGATGCCTCTCAGCCTGAATCCATCATTCAAAGGTAGATAAAGCCAAATTTAAAAGATATTGATATATATTGTCAGTGCACAGTATTTGTAACCCTCACACGATAATCATACAAATGTCTTGAGCCGAATCTGTCCCTTCTTCACAGTCAAAGTGATGTAAAAGCAGCTTAAGAGATGCCTCAAGGTTTATTATGCGTCACAGTTAGGGCAAATTAATGCATGGGGGGGTTATATACGTAGGAATAATGCCATTAAAAGTTTTTCTGTTCAGTTTTTATTTCATGGATTACTGGAATAGAGTCCCACACTGGCCACTGCAGTTAATTTGTTAAAGTCTTCGACTGGCTGACGGTTTCAAGCGGGTGGGAAAAATCCCAAAACACCCCCTGCATGTATACATGTATATTTCAGTCTGAGACACTACCACAAAGGCCTCAAAACAACTACTAAATAGATAGATTTATTTATCCCCAAGGGGAAATTCATGTGTCCATTAGCTTATTGTTGATGATAATAATAATAATAATAATAATAATAATAATAATAATAACAGTTGATAATAAATAAACAATAATAATTAGATTAGTCCACTTCCTTTGGCTGAGTTGTTGTATAGCTTGATGGCAGTGGGAACAAAAGATCTCCTGAACCTCTCGGTTCTGCAGCGCACTGAGATGAGATGTTTGATTCTGTAGCTGCTTCTCTGTCCTGCCAGAATGTTGTGGAGAGGATGGTTGGTACTGTCCAAGATGGCCTCCATCTTTCATTGCATGCGTCTCTCCACAACAGTTGAGACCTAGTGGTGACCTGTTATTTACTGATAGCCCTTGAAAAACCAATTCCTAAATACCCCAAAAAATTTAGCAAGGAAAAAAAAAATCCAAGTCACTCAAAGTCCTCACAAGTATAGAAATACACCTGTGTTTGTGAGTCTGCATGCATGTGTCCTTGTGTGTAATACTTTCTTACCTGTCTTCAGACTGGTGCACCCAGACAGTCTGGCAGACCTCACCATGCTCAGCGCCACCTCGGTGGATGCAGCGCTCCCCAGAGAGGAGGAGGAGGAGGCAGAGGACCTGCAGGAGAAGCAGGAGGAGCAGGGGGAGTGGGGGCCGGAGAAGGAGAAAAACCAGGCCCTTGTGGTGGTGATGGATGACGCTGACTTGACTGGCGAGAAGCCCAGGAGCTTCTCTGACCCGCGGCAGTCCAGTACAGAGGATAGCCACCACTGCAGTGCGGGGACCGAGCCAGAGCCGAGCACCGAGCAGAGCTCAGGTACTGAGAAGCTGACGATGCAGTGAAACATTTCAGGGCTGCAACTAACAACTATTTTCATTATTAATCAATCTGCTGACTATTTTATTGTTTAAGCTATTGATCATGTCAGAAAATAGTGAAGTTGTTCATCACAAAAGCCAAAGATTTGTATCTTTGATGAAAAACACAAACCTCACATTTGAGAAGGAATAAGCCTGTGTATATTCTCATTTGTCCAGGTCATAGTATCCTAAAGGAGTTTTTTAAATCGAAAACAACTGGACTAGGTTATTTGTCTGTGAAGACGTTTCACCTCTCATCCAAGAGGCTTCATCAGTTCGTGTACGCATCTGACCAGGCTAGGACTGGTCCTACGATCCTCGTGGGTCCTCGTAGGTCCTCGTAGGACCAGTCCTAGCCTGGTCAGATGCGTACACGAACTGATGAAGCCTCTTGGATGAGAGGTGAAACGTCTTCACAGACAAATAACCTAGTCCAGTTGTTTTCGATTTAAAAAAACTCCTTTAGGACACATTTGAGAAGGTAAAACCACCGAATTCAAGAATGACTCAAGTGATCAATCAGTTATGAACTCTATGTTGATTAACTGTCTGAAAGCCAAATAATTGATTCATCATCTAATCGTAAAAATGTTTAAAAAGTTATTGTTGAGGTGCTGTTACATCGCAGAGTTTTATTTAAACAGTTCAGAATCTCATGTGAGCTTTTGCTCAGGCTGTTCCCGCACTGCTGGCCATGTTTACCCCTCTCACATGTGCTGTTGTGTGCTGACAGAGCACCTTCAGTCCTGAGTGTAGAGATGTTTTCTCTCAGATCTCTCTCAGCCTGTGGCTCTTCAGTCTGCTCAGAAGACATATGTTGCGCACAATCTTTAAAGGCCAACGCTCTCTTAAAGAAGCTCAGTCTCCTGCCCAAGTATCTGCTGCCTGTACTTTCGCCAACCGGCCATTAATCATCCCAAGCAAAGTTGTAAAAATGTGTTGTATTGCACATTTTTGGGTTCTGTGAAATTTATCTCCGGTTTTTTGTTGTGACACAACGTGTAGCTCAAGTGCTCACTTTCACCCATTACATCTCCCTGCTAACACCAGCTAAAGCTGCACCATTAGCATATTTACACAGACAGTCACACTGGTCTTAAATTAAAATGTTGTTTATATACACAGAAAATAAAATAGGTGATAAAAAACGACCCCGCAAGGCCTCTCAGTTAATAATGAGCTGCAGGCTATGAAGGCTATATGCTCTCAGAGTCTCTTATCCAAACAATGAGGCCTCTATTAAAACCTGAGATAATATGCCTTTTGTAAAAACATAAACCCACCACCAAACTGTGGCTGGAGTTTTTATATCCTTTGTGAGAATATAAAACCAAATATTAAGTGTTCTTCTCAGGTAATTTAAGCAACAGTTTGGAGTTTGTTAATACAAGATTTTAGGTATGTTTCCATCCATCTTGATCTTATGTGGGGGAAAAAAATTACATCAACACCTTTGACAGCTTCAGAATCCGTATAAAACACATGTTTGCCTTTTACATTGACCCTAGTCATACTTGGGTTTAAATTGGAAACATACAGTGTTGTAATTTGTCTTTCCCTAACGAAAATTTCTTCCCTGATTTGCATGTTCAGTGGTTGGATTTACTTTCCATGTACATATCTTTTATAAACTATAGGTGATTTATTGGGCTGCAACTATGGTTTTTTATTATTGATAAACTCACAGATTCATTTCTTGATTAATCGATCATTTGATCTGTAAAATGTCAGCAAATGGTAAAAAAAAAAAAAAAAAAAAGTTTGTTTTGTTATGTCAGACCAATACTATCTAACTAACTCAAGAGAAACACATTTACTATCATGGAGGACAAAGAACACCTTTTTTTTCCAATTTTGCTTTAAAAATTTGCTTCCCTCCTGTTTTTTGTCTGTCAACTGTCTCAGCTCTCATGATGTGTATTTATTATTTACAGTTATAGTGGTCAAATGTGTCTCTGACCGTGCTACATGACTGAAATCTAAGTCTGACATAAAAAAATCTTCGTGGTGCATTTGTTGGGTTATAATAAAGTGAACTACAGTGATTAAATGGTAATGCATGAACATGTCACCTAGTGCTATAGACCTCTGCAAAATGAAATATACCAGACTTTGGCTGAACATACAATACCTGAAAGGTCATTAAGTGGAATCCAGTGAAAAAGCCTTCAGGTAAATGCATCAATCTCTTTCAAGAGGGGAAGCTGCACATTCTTGAAGCATAACTTGACAGTAAGAAACATGTAGAATATCTCCAGACTTATTCCTGAGGTGTAGAGAGAGAATCACATTCTCAGTCTGTCCCAGCTTTAGTTGGTGAATGAGAAGACACGTTTTTTTAATGCCAGGAGTTGGATAATGGTGTTTAAACAGAGGACACACTGCTGTAATTGTGGTGTGAAACCTGGAAACAGTTTCCATTTGCACCTCTTCACTTTTGTTTTCTTTCCGTTTAAAGTGTATCTGGTTTGTATCTCTCCTACTTCAGACCTGAAGAATAAGTGGCACCTGGTGGTCGACCGTCTGACCGTGCTCTTCCTCAAGTTCCTGGAGTATTTCCACAAACTGCAGCTGTTCATCTGGTGGTTGCTGGAGATCCACATCATCAAGATTGTGTCCTGCTACATCATTCTGGTCTGTGTCAAAGAGGTACGAAAGCTTGGGATTCCTCTAAAGAAAGAAGTGTGACTCAACTCACTATGTGCAGCGACAGGGGCCACTTTTCCTCCATATTTGAGTTTGTATGAGTCAGTTCTACAGTTACCTGTCATCACAGGTGTAAGTCTTCCAGATGTTGCTGCTGTTCCTTTTCTTGCCCTTGAATCTTGGCTTTACAGTCAAAATCATAAAAGAAATTTAATCCATGGATTGTTTAGATACTGCAAGAGAGGGCCGTTCTGTCTGAGCGTCTGAAAAACAGAACAGATATATGGAAGAAAGTGTTTTTAATGATTCGAGGTTTCGAAGATTTTCATAGTGGATTTTATTTTGTGTTTAAAGTTGTTGTTAAACTAAAAGTGTCTCTGGAGCTTTTCCTTTTCTTTGCAAGTTTTGTATATAAATGACTGTCATCACTGTTTAGCTTTTTATTTTAATCATCACAGTTACCTACAGTTGCAGGAGTCCACTGTCAAAGGTTCTGGCTGGATTTTCTTGCTCAGACGCTGTTTAAATCAAGTCGATCACTTCATCTTGCGACACTGAGCCATCTTGAACCAACAGAAAATAAACCAGGATTGTCTGCTACACTGCAGACTGTTCAGATAATAATCTGCGGTTGTTTGAGCAAACTGTGATGGCTATTAGTTACTGAATGGAAAAAGTCTTACTCAGAGTTTTCTTTGCCATTGGGGCTGTTTGAGTTTGGCTGAATGGTTTGGCCTAGATAACCTCCTCACACTTAGTTTGTTAAATTCTTATTAAAATTTACTTCTATTGATTTAAATGTATGTAATGTGATTTTTTTTTTTTTATTTATAAATCTTGATCTCCAGTTTTATGTGTACATTGTTATGTTTTTGATATGCCTCACATTACTCTTTGCTTTTTCACCCACTTTTTATTTAAATTACTTTTACAAATGGCATTTAATTATGCTTTTAAATGAAAAATGAGAAATGAAATGAATAATTCTTATTACTGGTAGTAGTAGGACGAAGAGGATGTCAGTGGAAAAAGGATTTATGTGAGCTGTTTTTCAGTCCTCATCGCCTGTATTATCTCCTGTGCAGGTGTCTTTGTTCAACTATGTGTTCCTGGCTTCCTGGGCCTTTGCACTGCCCTACAGTCAGTATCGGCCCCATGCGTCTAGTGTTTGCACTGTGTGGACATGTGTCATCATCGTATGTAAAATGTTGTACCAGTTGAAGTCCATACATCCCCCATCCTACTCCAAGAACTGCTCTATGGTGAATATATTTTTTCAACTTTAATTATAATTAGTTTGTACATGTTCTAAAACTTAGATTTGCTCAGAGCTAACAACACTTATTGTTTCCATCCACAGCCGGTAGGCTACCAAGAAAACGAGAGGACTGTGCTGAAGGATTCTGAGCTGTATAAGGGACCTGTGGATCCAGCCATCTGGGTTGGCTTGAATAAGTCTAATGACCTGCTGGGCTACCTCTGGGTGAGAAGTGGAAACATTCATCAGCTCATAGTTTTCAGGACACACAGGACATCATCACAGCAAGAGAAAGAACATTTCAATCGTGAAAACACAAATTTAAAGTAGCAAAAATGAAAAGTGTATTTTGTTCATCAGAAGTGGCTACAGTGTTTTTGTAGTTTAGTAGAGATGAAGTGGCACATCAGAAAAAGTTTGATTACACTATGTTCAAACTGAACAAGTTGCACACATCACAAGTGATGACTTAAATTCTTTTACTAAATCGAGTAAATATCGTAAATATCAACTCATGTTTTTTTTTAATTAAAAAAATGTGTTTTTATTTGATAAAACGATGTTCTCGTCCCAAATTGTTTAGTATTTCATGTCCAATGTTCTACATCCACTGTTACTCTCAAACTTGTGCTTTTTTACTTCCTTTTGCCTAAATTTGTATTCTACTCTATACTACTGAAATTATGCACATTTTGTGCAACTGGTAATTAGACTTGTCATGACTGCACTGTAAATGATTGTGTATGTGAATCAGCATGCAGATTCAACAAAAGAAATAAATGTTTCACACAGTATAATCTTCTCTCTGTCTGTGCAGAACAACCTCTTGATGTTGGCTCTCTTAGCGTTTGAGGTGACCATCTACCGCCATCAGGAATACTTCAGACTAAGGAACAAGCTGTTGCCTCCTGCCGCTCGTGTTATCTTCCACGACATCACACGGCAGCACCTGGACCTCGGCATCATCAGCTTCATCAAATACTTCATCAACTACTTCTTCTACAAGTTTGGACTTGAGGTAGGGACAGTTGGGAAAAGTGGTCTCAGACTTGTGGACCTCACTGTATATAATGTTTTATCTAAAAACTATTAGCTCCATCACTTCATGTGTTAATTCTTTGTGTGTTTCCCACAGACGTGCCTGCTGTTGGTGGTGAATGTAATCGGGCAGCGTATGGACTTCTACGCCATGCTACATGCCTTTGCCTTGATAGCTGTCATGTATAGACGAAGGAGGAAAGCCATCGCTGAGATCTGGCCCAAGTACTGCTGCTTCCTGGCCTGTATGCTAACTGTCCAGTATTTTATCTGCATCGGGATCCCACCTGCAGCCTGTAAAGGTCGGTGTCGTCAGCTAGATCAGTTATCTTTTAGTAAAAAATGTGAAAAATGCTCAATACAAGTCCCCAAAGACCAAAGTGACGTCTTAAAAGTTCTTGTTTGGTGCGATCAATTGTCCCAAACCTAAAGTTTTTAATTTCTAATCACATAAAGAAAAGCAACTAATCCTGACATTTTAGAAGGTGACAACAACGTAGTTTAGTTTTTTTTTGCTTGACAAATGACATAAATGTTTAATGGATTATCTTAATAAATTTTAATCACCTATTCATTTAGCCCCACCATGATGGACAACTGCTGTTTTAAGGTGATATCCCCTGGTGCTCCAAGTCTCACTATTAAGTGCATATAACTTGTACAGTAAATAAAATTCTAGTAGAACACAAATACATGTCTGTGGAAAACGTCTTCTCTCGATATCTTTGTCCACTGGTGCACTGAGGCTTTGAATTTGTTTTTTTGTATAAGGACATCACATAACAGCCGTTGGTCCACTTCCTCCGTGATGCACTTTTCCTGGTTTTATTTGTTACCATGTCAACGCTCTTATTGCCAATTCTGTCCTTTTAAAGTGCTCCACAAATAAATCTGAAGTCTTTACATTTTTTATGATAATGGTGCATGTTTTCATTTCAGACTATCCCTGGAGGTTTCCCAACTCTACTACAGACTCCAATGTTGTCAAGTGGCTCTATGTTCCAGATTTCCGCACCAGGCCCAATTCATTATTCCTCATCTGTAGGTGTCTTAGTTATACAGGAAATGTGTTTGAAGGAGAAATAAAAGTATTCAGATCCTTTACTTGAGTGAAAGGCGCAATAGGGCAGGCAAAAATACTTAATATATCAAAAGCAATTATGATTCAGAAAAATACATCCTGTGCATGAAACTATTATAGATTACTGGTGCATCAATGTGTAAGAAGCATTTTACTGTTGTAATTGATCAAGATGGAGCTAATTTGAACTATTTTATACTTTTTTAATGTGCAACAAAGCGTCATATTTCATATGTTTTGTATGTAAAATCTTAATCTGTAAAGTAACTAGTAACTAAATCTGGTGCAGTGATGTAAGAAAACATTCAATACTTGTCTCAAAAATGTAGTCGAGTAGAAGTATGAAATAGTATGAAATGGAAATACTCAAGTACAAGTACCTAAAACCTGTGACACAAGTTACAGTAGTTGAATATATGTACATATGTACACAACTAAATATTACTGAGCTAATTTTCGTTTTAGAGCTAATTTAGTTGTCTTCAAAGGGCAAAAAGAAACAATTGCATATTTATTATAAAGAAATGATGCTGTTTTCTTCTGCTAAATTGAATAACACATGTTGATGAACTTATTCCGGTACAAGAATTACAAATACTTACATTATTCCTTGTCTTCTCTAGATGACTTCATGCTGCTGCTGTGTGCCTCTCTTCAGAGGCAGGTGTTTGACGATGAGAACAAGGCGGCAGTTCGCCTCATGGCCGGAGACAACGTGGAGATCTGCAGAGACCTGGATGCAGCCTCCTTCAGCGTCCACAACCCCGTCCCCGACTTCATCCACTGCAGGTACAGCAACTCACACTAATGTTATACTACATTTACACTGCAGCACTAAGTGTCCCGAACATGTCGTATTTTATTCCTATTAAGGCTATATGGATACAGTATATGGCCATGGAGCCATGGAGCCCATGCTTGTGTTTCAACACTTAAATTAGATTAGATTAGATTTTACATTAGATTCACATGAAACAGATGTCATAGTTTTGGTGCCACTGGAGTCCGACTGAACCAGCATTAACACAGAGGACAACAACACACAGAGACGGAGAGGAAGTGAAGTAGCCAGCTTAATTGATGCTTAACCATGTTAACATGGTTACAATAAAGCCCAAACTGAAATGTATTCAAAACAAGCAGACCTATTAAAAGCATGTGTTCATGGTTATATTACATACAGATTACTGAATATTAAAATAGAACAGATAATAGAATAAAACTAGACATTTAAAAAAAGAGCAGCAGTTTGGAATTAAGCCTGAAGATCTTTGTTCTCAATCTACACTTTTTTATGATGATTTAACTTAACCGGCAAAAAAATTGGTAGTGTGAAAAGAATAGTTTTACATAACCTCCAACCACTTTTGACAGACAGAAGCTAATACTAAATTTGACCATGCAATGCTGTTTACATGTGTTTCTTGATCCACTGTTTGACTCTTGTCATTATGAATGTGCATGATTTTTGTGGTCTGTGCGATTTCTTTATCTTGTCAACATGATTTTCTCAAACTAGGATAAATGTGTACCAAAGAGTAGGTGCAAAGAGTCATACACGGAAATAATGCTAACTTATCAGAGAGCATAAAATCACTGCAGGGCTCAAAGGTTTCAGAGAAGCAGGCCAGGAACAGATGGTTTATTGTGTTGATTTGATGCTATTTGTTGTTATTATTACCATTATCTTTATAGCGCCTAAAACAAATTAAATCCAACATTGTGTCAAATATAAAAAAATACTTTGGATTTTAAATAAATATTATTTACATTTTTTAAATTATTAAAAAGCATCTTCTGAAAAAAGACTTCAGATTAACTTGATCTCTAAATTTTAATTTTCGCCATTTCTATGCCATTCTAATGTAAGCTAATGTTGATAAGAGTGTAGCTGTTCTGTGTGGTATTGCCATCGTGTGTGTGTAAGTGGTGTTGTGGTTATGTTGACTTGTATTGGACCTTTGGATTAATAGCTGTTGTATACAGCACATAACAGGGATCTAAATAAATTGGAAAACAAACTTGTTGGGTAAATTTGTAAAGAAATTTCAGCAACAACCAATGAGGCCCTTGAGAGTGAGACACTCACTGTGTACCCACATCTCTCCAGTGGAGCTGCCCAGAGGCTCAGTAGAAAGCTGTTGTTGTACTTGGCTGCTAACTGTGTAACTGTAGAAATCTTAAGTGGGTCGGTGCTGAATAAGAACGTACTCGCTCAGCAAATCCTTTATCCTGGATAAATAAAGGTAAGAAAAAACTGACAGATGACAGTAGCTCATGTCAGTAGCTTAGTCAGAGATGTTATTGAATACCCACTGTATATATAACTCAAAGTTTTGGCCGTGGTCCAGTATTTGAATCCAAAGCTACATACTGACTTTGCACAATAAAAACGGGTGAACAGACGATTTTGAGAGGCAAGGAAATAAAGAGCGAGTTAGAAAGACAGCAAGAGCATCCTGACCTGTCCACAGTCATTGATTATGTGCTCTTCACATTCCACTGTTTTGATGCGCAAAGTGGACAAGTCTTTTATTAACGCACTCTGTGTCCATCAACAAGCCCTAGTAGAGAGAAAGAGAGCTGTACAGCCCGTCTGTCCACGCCACAGCAGCTCTGCACTTATTCCATCGTTTCCCTCCAGGATCGAATTACGGATACGGGGTGGGGGAGAAATCCATAATCCACAAAAACACTCTGTCCGTCACTCCGCGACTCAGACGCTTTTGCCCTGTACTCTAACTCAATAAATAGCTTTTAAGTATGGAAAAGGTATTTTCTCCCCCTGATGAAGAAGGACTCTCACTCAGCTATTCCGGCCCATCAACGCATCGTCCGATCCAAACCCACTTCATCAGAGCCGCTTCCTCAACAGTGCAGCTGTTGTTGTGGTCCCATGTTTTCCCCAGGTCCATCACATTAATGCAGGTTGCTTCCTATGTTTTCACCGTACACATCACATTAATGGTCTCTCACATGATAGCACAGGATCCATACGCATGGTTTTAGCATGTCAGACACACACACTCACAGGACATGCAGCAGTGTATACCTGTTCTGAGTGACAGGAGTCAGGTTTCAGCTCTGGTTCCCATTCATTGATTCGACTCTTACCGGTGTCCTGACACTAAGTGATACGCTAAGTGTGAATGATGGGCATTATGCGTGCAGCAACAAAATGAACTGAAATGTTGTTTTGACTTTTATTATGTGGTAAACATGCATCTTATTAGCAACTTATCTTAGCTGGATGGCATTGTGCCAGATATACATATAGATAAGGCACATATTAGTACTCATATACTTATACTTATGTACATATCCCATCTCTGCACTGGGTTAGGTAAAGCATAAATGTTACACAACAATGTAGATATTAAAGCCACATTTGGCAAAATCATTATGTAAATATACATTTATACAGTTACAGAATGTGTCTTTATTATTAATGGGAACAATAGCTTTATAAAATGTCTTAACTTTGGCATATGCTCAGGTGTCATGGACTTCTGTTGTTAAAAACCTGTGAAAAATAGCTTGTAAGTAGACCTTCAATTAAGATTATTTTATCAAGATATTCAGGTAAAATACAAAATTGCAGAGAAGTGTTAAAAAGTTTCTGATCAATAGATGTAACTATAGAGTCGGGGGAACCTTCTTGGAAAAATGTGTGAATGCTTTTATGTTATAACAATATAATGTTTTATTCCCATTCAGCTGCCTTGACATGAATGCAGCATGAGGATATGATATATTAACATCAGTGTAAATATATCATATATTAAAAGTTAGCATTTCTTACAGAAAAATGGCACCAACTGGTTATTAGTTTCCTCTCATGATCGGCCTTCCTCACCTCTGTCCTGCAGGTCCTACCTCGACATGCTGAAGGTCATCATGTTCAGTTACCTGTTCTGGTTCGTCCTCACCATCATCTTCATCACAGGAACCACACGCATCAGCGTCTTCTGTATGGGATACCTGGTTGCCTGCTTCTACTTCCTGCTCTTCGGTGGAGAGCTGTTACTGAAGCCAATCAAAAAGATCCTGCACTACTGGGACTTTCTGATTGCCTACAACATCTTTGTCATCACCATGAAGAACATTTTGTCTGTGAGTAGTCGATCTCAAATACTTTATGAGGATGAATTGATTGACTACGTGAGATATAAAACATCTGTTTGCATGAATGTGTGAACTGAGGAGGACAAAATTATTTCCAAAAACTTCTCTGTTCTCACTGTTTAATATATGTCATAATTCATTCTTTATTAAATTATAATTTTCTTTTAATCAATCGCTTAGGG
This sequence comes from Seriola lalandi dorsalis, assembly GCF_002814215.2. Lineage (NCBI taxonomy): Eukaryota > Metazoa > Chordata > Actinopteri > Carangiformes > Carangidae > Seriola > Seriola lalandi. The sequence continues at coordinate 267,601 of NW_019524994.1, read as the reverse complement.
GCCATTGTATTTTGCCTTAATTTTCATATATTTATTTTTAATCTTATTTGATATAATATGTAAAATTAAATGTTTTATTCTACGGTACAATAAAGGATTATTTTTGTTTTTCTGTGTCCATAGATCTTGGCTTGTGGCTACATCAACTCTCTGATCAAGAAGAAGTGTTGGTTGATTCAGTTGTTCAGTTTGGCCTGCACCATTAAAGAATATAACATCAACATCAACCAGGAAGGTACACGTGAGTGAACTCAACATGTAATATCTTGTAGAATTGTCATCCATCCACCCCTCCGTTTTCTTCCGTTTATCAGAGGTTGGGTCACGGTGGCAGCAGGTCAAGCAAAGTAGTCCAGACGTCACTCTCCCCAGCAACGTTTTCTCGCACCTCCCGGGCGATCCTGAGGTTTTCGCAGAATTTTTATTCATTTATTTTTTAAAAGAATGGGTACATGACATGATGAGATATATCCCTCAATATTTGGTGGAGCATATATCCCCATTTTGGCTTCTATCCTACTATAACACGTTGGTGAGATTTGTAGCTGCAGATTGTGTCCAAGAGCGTTTCACAAGAAGTGGAAATGAACTCCACGTCCTTGTTTATTTTTCATCTTTAGGGCCAATTTAATTGAGTGCTGTCTTCATCTTAACCCCACTGGGAAAGTCACTCAGCTGCCACAACACTCAGTGAAACAGTAAGGTGTAATCAAATACAGATAACAGACTACATTAATATCCCTAATATGAATGTCATCACTTTCATGTGTCATTAGAGCCAGTCAATCAACAATACTGTCACTTTGACAATAATATTTATGCTCACATTCAAGGAGACGAGCTGTTGTACTTGCTGATCACGTTGCAGATTATTGGATGTAGTCCAGCTGCTAATTAATCTATTGTGGTGTTAAAAGTCATTAAATTACTAATACTTTACTCATACTAGATTAGATTGTGTATGACTGTGTCCTGTTCCAGCCCCTGATGATCACTGTGAGCTGCCCAGTAACGAGGCCGGGATCATCTGGGATAGTATCTGCTTCGCCTTCCTGCTGCTGCAGAGACGAGTGTTCATGAGCTACTACTTCCTCCACGTGGTGGCTGATATCAGAGCGTCACAGATCCTCGCATCCAGGTACACAGCTGCTCCGTGCAGAGACGCTGTAACCAGGAGGGTCACGGCTTTGATACAGGGCCAGGGGTTTCTGTGAGATATGTGGAAAAACATTATTAAACCAGTGCAGGGGAGGGGAAAGTGTGAAGTGAAACTAATACTGAAAACAGCTGATATTTTTGTGTAACCTAAATATTAGTTGTTGCATTGGATTGTAGTAATTTCCAGAATGGTGAATGGTCATTAATGTTATCCGTTCCACCTGTGCTTTTCCAGTTATAACTCAAAACTTAATCTGTGGAAAAGATCTAATAATATAATTCAGGTTAGCAAGATTCATTCAGAAAGCAAAACAACATACGAATTAAAAGATAGATAAGATGAAATTTGACATTTTTTCATCTGCCAAAGTTGTGCAGGACAGAAAAAGTTTGGGAAGCACTACGGTAAGGTGTCAGTCATAGGTTCTGTTGATGCAATAAGGTTTTTCTTGTCATTAAATACTAAAGTAAGTTACTGATGTGTGTCTGTGTGTTTCAGAGGAGCGGAGCTTTTCCAGGCCACTATAGTGAAGGCGGTGAGGGCGAGACTGGAGGAGGAGCGCAAGTCTGTGGAGCAGCTGAAAAGACAGTGAGACTGAATATTTAACATACTCCATGTGGTGTAATGCTGTAGTTTTGGTTTTTATGTGTAATATGCAATACTAGAAGAAGTTTTGATACTATAAATTTGATAGGTTATTGCCCAAGATTTCTGTATAACTATTAATCAGAGTTAAACAGCAGGGTTCTTTGGAGCCACTACAGGGTTATTTCAAAAGAGGTTTGTCTCCTTAACAATTAACAAAAAAAGAGACCAAAAAACATACACAAAAATATATGATGAGTAGTTTTCTGATCTGTCAAAAAAGTTCTATTTATAGGATCTTCATTCTTCGTTCACACTGTGGAAGTCAATGTTTTAAATATTTTTCGTAGTGAGAAAAAAAAAATTATATATCTTCAATGCTGCCCAGTACTTGCAATATGGTTGGAATTATTCTGTTTTTTGTATTGTCAATAAATCCCTTGAAAAGACCAAAACCACCGATCTGTTAGTGGATCGAAAAAAACTGTAGTTTTTAGCTCAAACAAGAGCTACAACAGCATTTGTCAGGGACTATTTTCAGCTGTGGATTAATAAACATGTGGTGTTGTAGTGAGTATTTACAACAGTGGAGTGGAGTCAAAAAACAAAAAATTACAATATGTGTCTTCACTGTAATGAAGGTACATGTCTTCCAATGCGGCATTGTGTGCTCAGTGTTTTAATACATGTGATTGTCAGATAACAATGTATCTCTATGATAAATAAGCTGCATCTGCCGTTTTCTGCACAGGTAACACTTGTTAATGGTTTTGTTTTTTTTCATGGGATTTGTTGACAATAAAAAAATATGGAATCTATATTTCATTGTTGGAGTATCTTTGATGGGTCTCATTAGGTCTTATTTAGTTATTAAATAAGAAAACAAGATTCAGAGAATGTAAAACTTTTTCTGGATTAAAAGCAGCGTCTGACTCAGTCTTTATTGTTTCCTGGGAGTCAGCTCTCAGTATATCATACCACATAAAGTCAATGTATTTCAACCACTTACACTTACCTCAGGAGTTACTCACGAGCTCTGATAACATCCACTCACCCACTCTAATGAGCACTCCGCTGTTACATAACATACACTAATTTCCATATGAAGCCTGGAGATGTTTATGGTCAGTCTGTTAGGCCGTCAGTGATGTTGCTCTGTGTCGATACTACGTGTCTCTTCACCGTCTCTCTGATCTAATCAGGATGGAGCGCATTAAAGTGAGGCAGCAAAAGTTTAAGAGGGGCAAGGAGAAGATGATGAGCTTGGCACAGGAGTCTGGTGATGGACAGACCCTCATCCAGCCCGAGGACGATGACGATGGTATGACGAAGCCTGCCAGGGCCTCTCACTGTGCAGTCGATATGGAAAAAGTTTATGTAATTAATAACAGACTGAAGCCATGTTGTGTAATAATGTCTTTTCATTGGTATTTGAGCTAAAAGAGCAGCTTCATACAGTAGAAATATGGCTTGAAGTTTAAAGAAAAAAATGATTTTCTTATGAAATGTTGAACTGCTGTATTTGTGAAATTTTAGGAGCACAGCGAACGAAAACCAAGACCAAAAAAAAGCAGTGGTGGAGGCCGTGGGTTGACCATGCTTCCAGTAGGTTGACCCCCCAACCCTCTTATTTTTCTTCCTCCACTCTGATTGGCCCTTGTGTCCTTGACCAGAACGCTGAGGATTCCCATACTGCCCCTGGGCTCTGAAGGCACTGACAAACAGTAGCTTTTTATCGCATCCAGACTTTAGTCCTTTTCTGTCTCTATTTAAGGGCCCTTGTTACCTGCAGCTCTCATGTTACTGTACACTGTGTGTGTGGAGAGGCACTTCAGTTTAAGATGATCTATAAAACTGTGTCAGTATGGGAGCAGGGTTTCCTTAGATAGGCACAATGAGACGATGTAGAAAGGGAAAATGACTAACGGCTGGAGGTTTGTACTTGACGTTGTTTAAAACATGAATTCCAGCCTCGGTCTCACCTGAAGAGCCCACAGTAGGATGGATCACTATGTTGTAAAACATTTTCACGCAAAGATATGAAGTCGACTCACCTTTATTCTCAGTGCTGGAATAAAGGATGGAGGGTTTGTTCATTCTTTGCCTGTAGACATGATCACCAAACAGGACAGAGTAAAACGACAGGAGCCAGTAATCGAGCAAATAAAATGACGACCTTTACAGTCACTTTATGGTAAATACAAAAATAGCAGCATCTCTCTGAGTCAATACGGTGGTCTGCCTGTTTGGTTTGAACTCATGTCTCTTATCGTACTCCATCCCCACATGACATTTTCAAATTATTTCTCCATTTTTATCTCTTTGTCATTTGATGTTTCATCTCCATTTCCCAGCATCCTCCCTCACCTCCCACCCACTGTGGTTCTGTTCAAGGACATAAGTCAGCCTTGTCTATCCCAATGCTTCTATCACTTAACCACTGGAGTCTGGAGTCACTTGCTCTGTCAAGTAGCTTAAAGGCGACTGTACGTACTGGAATAAACAAATCTGCACTGTGGCTTGTGCTCATAGTTATATCAGTCATACTAACATTTTTGATGCGGTGTGTGTGTGTTTTCTGTTTCATCCTCTCTTGACTCTGATGTTTTTAAATGTGTGTCTATATCGTGTTACTGTAGATTCAGATAAGTGTTTAATATGTAGTGAATGAAATAGAATTCATTGTTAGGTGGTTTGATTTTCCTGCCTCTTTCTCTCAGCAGGGAACCTTCACTTTGCCTTAAATTACTGTTACTGTGAAAACACGATGAGTAACTGCATCCTCTGTTTCACTGAATGTAACAACACTTTACCCTTTGCCCCTCAGTGGTTAGAAGTGGAGACTATTACTTGTTTGAAACTGACAGTGAGGAGGAAGAGGAGGATGAGGAGAAAAAAGACGATGAGCCGCCAAAGAAGTCAGCATTTCAGGTGACTCCAGGGTGAAATGAAATTTTAATCCCACACACTGCCACAGCTGTGTAATCAGGTGATATTTTTGTTATTGATGAGGATGTGGCTCTCAGCAGAGGCAAAGTATAATGAGGTGTTTTTACTGAAGTGCAGCCACTTTGATTGAACATCTCCATTTTTTTATGACGTTATATTTCTTCAGAGAGAAATATTGAGCCTTTTACTTACATTTACTGTATCCACTGCAAGAGAAAATACTCAGATGTTTTACTTAAGTAAAAGTACCAATACAAAAATGTACAAATACTCATTTAAAAGCCTTACTAAAAGAATAGAATAGAATAAATAGAATAGAATAAAAAACTAAAAGAATAGAATGGATTGCTTGCAACATAAGCACAGTTTAGACAACATATCAGTAAGTAAGTTTGTTTTACGTTTTGATGATTCAGAACATTTTAATGTTAATTCTTGCTCCTTGAGTTTTAGAATTTGTGACTTGTGGTATTATTATTTTTACCAGGGATTTTGAGGAGTTTATGTACATTCACCTGCATGCTGTCCTGGACCACTAAATCCTCTTGTTCAGTGCCTCCTAACACAATTGCTCCAAATCTTTGATGATCTATGTTTCTAACAATATGAAATGTTTCCCACTAACCCTCTCCCACTCTGTTCCCTCTCTGTAGCGAGCTATTGGGAAGTTTGTCTCTGCTGTCCTGGCTTTGCCCAGGTCTATCATTAAGCTGCCTAAAACTATTCTGCACTATGTGGTGAAGGCAGGCAAGGTATTCACCACCAGAACTAACACAGCTTGCTTTCTGCATCATCTGCCAGCTCCAGTAACAGCTAACACCACATCCCACTGAACACTCCCGCTCATGTCTGCTGCTCTGCTTTGCTGCAAATAACCAGATTTTAAACTAATTGTTGCATATAATTGTCGCTTTTTTTTTTTTTTACTGCATATTGTTATTGTCTGAATGATTCTCTTAAAGTCGTTTGCATGAACTGGAGCTTTAATCTGAAATGTTTTGGAGATGTGTTGGTATTTCCTGTTTGTTTTTTATCCTTTTCCTGTGATCTGCTGCTCAGAGAAATTCTCAGTTAGTTCATGATCAATGAAGGAGAAATAGAAGTAGCATTTAGTGGTATGTGTTAATATGGCACTGGTGGTCCTGCATGTTTCAGAGCTTTCATAAAAAGTTATGAATTATTGGTAATATTGCTGACTATTTTCCTTGGTGTGTCTATATACTATATACGACAATTTCTTTCACAGTTCACTGTGAAAATCAACCTGCAGATGTAAAAAGCTTTATTTAGATGAGAAACTGATAATAGTGAATATTTTAACATTTGTTTTTGTTAAACTTATGTCACATTCATGAGATAATGCACATGTGATTGTTGACTGTTTTGAAAAGGCCTCCATGTTGGGGCATTCAAGGAAGCCCCAACATGTTGCGTGTGAGAGTCCTCTGCATTTACAAGCAGTCAAAATCTGGAACAGAAATAAAAGGCAATGTTGTTGTTCCTTGTACTACAACGTGTGCTCTCAGCCAACCTTCTCTTCAGTCAGGGATATTAGTATTCACAGGCACTTGAACATACTGTCAAGCCCAAAACTGAATCCCACTGATATGACTTTAAAAAAAAGTGAAACTAAATAAATGAATTATTAATTAAAGTACAGTTCACTGTGTCATGCTTGAAGCGTCTGCACATTGATTTTTATACTGAACTGATAGCTTAAAAGTGGGAAATCATTTTAAAAGGACACGGTATGTTTTGGAAAGTGGTAACAAGCATGCATGCAGGAACTTGCCTCCTCGACTTCACATCCTTTCACTAATACTAAACTGCCGCCCTCTGTTCTCCAGTTTCTTTACCATGCCTGGATCACAGACCCCAAAGCTGCACTGAGGGCTCGGGGCAAAGAGAAACGCAAATTTTGGAAGAAATACACAAAGGGAATTAGACACAGGAAAAGTAAGAAAGATGGTAAGCAAGTTCCAAGAGCCAAAAAAACTCACATTCAACAAACTGTAACATTAGTGTGGATAAATTTCATGTTCTTTTTATATTTTAGTAAAATCTCTACTGTACAACAGCAGGTCACGTGGCCATAGAGGTTGGTGAGCTGTCTGATGGGCAAGAAAAAGGAGAGGAGCGCAAGCAGTCTGGTGGTCAAGGTTGGTTTCACCTCAAGAAAATAGTTTGATGAGATCTTGAGAGAAAAGTTGATCTGTTGTTCTGTTTAGTTCCACCTTCTGAAACTTAAAACACTCTAGAAACTGGATGGGGAACATTGATGATGCGTAAAGGAAATGCATAGATTACTATTGCGTATTTGTTCTAATTGTCTTTCTTTGTCATATAGTTTCAGGATTTAAGTGAGTTTAACAACACAAGTTTTTTTTAATTTCACGGCCACATCAGCATCTTGCAGACAAACTCCTTATTTTCCTTAAATAATACCTACTAATACAAATTCTGGTGTCAGGTAAGGTACATTTTTAAAAGGTGATTTACAAACTGTCTTCCAAATCACAATAACCAAGTGCCCCATTCAGAGAAAGTTGGACTTAAAAATGTTGCCTTTCTTTTCTTTTTTGATATCCTTTGGCAGTTGATATTTTCACAGATTAATCAGGATGATAATAATCATTTTGATTGATTTCCTGAAATTGCTGTACTTTATGTGGCTGTGGTTGTCCCTCCCTCAGACAACATCATCAAACGAGTGTTCAACATCATCAAGTTCACCTGGGTGCTATCTAAGACGACAGTGGACAGCTTCACCAAGTGGATGAATGACATGTGCAGAGAGTACATCGACATCTCCACTGTGCTGCGTATAGAGCGCTGCATGCTGACGCGAGAGGTCAAAAAGGTACATGATCCTCCACGCTGACTTTTGACGTTTAGAAAAAGAGTCACTGTAACTTAGTTTTAAACATAGTTTTGATGTAATAGCTTCAGTGATCCTTTGACTTTTAATGTAGCAAAACCAGGAAGTTTTTATTTCACCCATTTCTTTGGCTTATGACCAAATACCTGCACAACTAATGACATTTCCATCAACCTCAGCTGTACTTTGATTTGTTTTTTTCATCTGACTTATGTTTTATCCTAATTAGCAAATGTTAGCATGCTAACAAGTTAAACTAAGATGGTGAACATGGTAAACATTATACCTGCAGACCATCAGCATGTTAACATGCTGACCTTACCCTTCATTAGTGGTGGAATGACTAAGATCTTTTACTTAAGTAAAAGCAGCAATACCACAATGTAGAAATACTCTGTTACAGGTTAAAGTACAAAAGTATTAGCATCAAAATGGACTACAAGTACCAAAATAAAAGTACTCGTAGAATAGCGCATTTCAAAATAATGTAAATTATGTTATTGTATTATAATTACTGTTACATTAATATGTAGACCACCTTAATGTTGGGCTAATTCTATTGACTTTATTTACATAATCTTGCAAAGTCTTATTTTAACCTATAACGATGCATCATAATTGATTTGTTGATTATATTTTATATTATTTTATATAACTTCATAAAGTTATCTAATAGATATAGTGGAGTTAAAAGTTCAATAGGTGCCTCTGAAATTTAATGGAGTAGAATTATACAGTAGCAGAAAATGAATATAGTAAATGCTTCAAAATAGTTTTTAAGTACAATACTTGAATAACTGTTCTTAGTCACTTTCCACCACTGATGTTCAGCTCAAAGCACCACTGTGTATGAGTCATGTTTTTGTTATAGTTTATAATGAATTAAACATTTCATCAAAATGAGAGGGAGAAACAGAAAGTAATGAACTCCTCTCCTCCCACCAGGGCAACGTGCCTTCCAGAGAGAGTATCCACGTCTACTACCAGAAGGCCATGAGGCTCAACATGTCCAGGCAGGCCAGTTTAGATGCGCTCAGTGATGACGACTTTGTCTCCAGCTCCAGCAGGATCAGACGGAGGCGAGGAGGCCTTGCCATGGAGAGCCAGGACTCGACAGCCTCCAGAGACAGCATATCCAGGTACACAGAGCCTGACGGTGTTAAATGAGTCCTCATCAGGAAATAGTGTTTAAAAGAATAGATTCTAGCCTCATGGCATTTTCCTCTCTGAACTTTTTGCCCTAAAAAAAAACAAAACAAACTTAAACTGCACTGAAAGCAGGCATTTGGTTTGTTTTTCGGGGTTCCAGATTAAGCAAATGTGAAAGAAGCAACGGAAACTATAATGCAAATAATGATGTATATACTGTATACACAGCAATGCATTAGTAAAGACATCAGATTCATGTTTTTTCATTGAGGAACTGTCTACAAGGAGGGATAAATCTTATTACTAATTCACTTATACACGTTCCTCGTGGATGCTTGTGTGATAAAGTTGTCTTCAGTTAAATTCACATGGCAGTGGATGTGCCATGATTCACACATTAAAGGGACAGCTCATCCAAATTACTAAAAACATATTTTTACTTTCATTTACCTCTTGTGATGTCTAGAGATGCAGTTGGATTTCCGCATACACAGCAGTCACTGATAGCAGTAAGATGTTGTTCAACACCAACATCTTGTGGTTTATCATCACACTGAGCCATTTCATCCACATTCTTTGGCTGAATCCAGATGTTCAGACTTCACCGCACATGCAGACTGGAACTTAACAAGCATATTGCTGGGAAGTCAATGAGCAGTTCAAATTCACGAGGGGCCGTAAATTTTCTTTTTTCTTTTTCTTTTTTTTATAATATTCTTTTTTTGAAGACATCTTTTATTGTTTTTGTTGCTGTAGTAAGGTTTCCTATTGCACAAACAAAATATGAATAGGCTGAATAATTTGGACTTGTTATCATTTGAAAAGCTATGGGCAAAAGTAGTTTTTTTCTGTGGTGTAAAAAATCCTCAGTTGAAGGTATAAAATTGTGTTTGGAAAATTTTAATCTCCATTCTGACCAGATCTGTTATGGCTACTATGTAAAGGACAAGTTGCCAGTATCAGTACTGGTTAAGAGCCAATATCAGTACTGTGAAGAAAAATACTTTGAAATGAGTAACAGGCTCAGGAATATCAAGCCATCTCCATGGAAACACATGAGGTCTTTGAGCTTTTCATCCCCTTGCGATCCTGCAGCCTCACACACTTGATGTGACACAGGGAAGACTTCAGTGTCCGCACATTTGGATCCAGCTTTTGCTGCATTTAATTTTCTGTATGTGTGACATGGTAAACAAGAAGCTCATTTTCTCGCTCATTTTTAATGTTAGAGTTGGTTTAACTGCCTTTATTACACAGAAGATGGGGAACATCCTGTCTGTATAACCTAACATCGATCCCATCTCATCCCTCTCACCCCCCCTCATTCCATCTGTCACTCTCACCGCCTCTCAGTGCCTTCACTGAGGCCACCACGCTGTTATCTCGCGAATCCACGCTGGACGACCTCGATCCGATGCCAGAGTGCATTCCCAAAACCAGCGAGCGTGCTAGGCCCAAACTGCGTAAGATGTACGGCCTGGACGTGTCCAATTCATCAATGGACAGCGCCAGCAGCTTCATGTCCAGGTGCCTGGCCTCTGCATCACCCATATACAAACCTGTGTCACTGACATGATTAATATCAATGCATCTCCTGACTCGTGTTTGTTTCTGTTTCTGACTTCAGCTGAATCATTGCATGACTTGTAGTTAACCGTTTTGTTTACTACATCCTGTCAACGACCCTAATAAAGTGAAAATAGTTTTATAATGTATAATCATGAGCATTTCAGGAAGCGTTGGTAAGCGTTTGGTAGCACTGAAACTCCCTCTCTTCAGCATTAATATGCAGTATATTAGTATTTAACTAATGTTTTAAAACTCATTATAATGTAGTTGCAGGCAGATTGAAGTGTTTATTCATGCGTTTGTTAACAACTATAACTCCTCCTGTGTATAAGTAGAGGCTGGTGTATAAACAGATAATGACTGACAATGTAATACTATAAAATATGTTTTCATTGGAGAAGTTATACTTGTTGACAAATACTGCTTGTTAATCTTTATATCTACGTACAATTACATTGTTATAAACAATTTATTAGTTGTTTATATCCTGCTGGTGTTTCCGTTTGATATGCCCTCATCCATGTGTAGGGTGTGGTAGTAGCAGTCAATTAAGTTCATTGTTAAAATTAAAAAACCCGTTAATAAATATGGGCGAGTACATTATAAAAATACATCCATGCACCCAGAGGGAGGCAAGTGTGCCGGTTGTTTTTTATTTATTCTGCATAAACTGGGAGACTGATTCTGTCTGTTCCATCTGAACAGGTTGACACAATCCCTGTTGTCTTTGTCCCCTGCAGTGAAGCCACCCAGTGTATCATGCTCTACTCCAGGCAGGGCACCACGGAGACCATAGAAGAAGTGGAGGATGAGCAGGATCAAGGGGAGGACATGCAGCATGTTCCCTGGGAATCACAACAGCTGGATGACAGTGAGGGGCCCGAGGGTGGTCCCTGGAATGACCCAGAATCCAGGGAGGAAGAGGAGGAGGATGGTGAGGAGCAGGAGGGGCTGGAGGGTGAGGAGGGTGAGGAAGGTGAGGAGGAGTTAGAGGTACCAAAGGACCAGGAGAGAGAAGAGGCTCCCTGGGAGTCCTTTGGCCCAGGCGAGGGCCCCTCCTGCCGGCTGGAGGAGGCCTGTACCCACTCCGTCCAGGACAAAGACTTCATCACTGAGAGTGAAGACGGAAGAGCACAGCAGGACTTCATGCAGACAGAGGGGCGAGCAGGGCTGCTCTACACCCCTGATACAGATGCTTCTAAAATATCTGACGCCGACGTGCCTCCCAGCTACAGCAAGGCGGTCAGCTTCGACCGCCTGGAAGTCAGTGATGACGAGAGTGACACGGACAGGAAGAGGCGTATGATTATGACCTCTGACAGCCACTCAGACAGCAGGTCAGACATCATGCTGCCCTCTATGACCACTGAGCTGACCGCCAGCGAACTGCTGCTCAACAAGTAAGTCCCAAAACAACTGAAGCCATCAAATTTTTGTCTCCTGATGATGTGCTGCAATTAACACGTGGTTCATCGCTAAAGTTGTACGGTGTAAGTTTGTGCTATCCACAGGTCTGAGTATTGACCTGAACACTTTTTGAGTACTTCCCAAAACGTTTCTGTATTCCCTAGTATCAAAAACCATCAAAGTTGTTTTTAAATGCTATCTTCTTACCTGATTTTAATCATAACATCTTCAACAAAAAGATATTACAATTTGACTATTACATTTTGGCAGCCTTCATATGTGGTTAAATCACAGTTGAGGATTTTGGCGTATTATACTAAATGAACAAAAAAGGGTTTCATTGTAAGACATTGTTCTCAAGGTAAGGTATGAGAAGATATTTGTTCGTATTGGTACCAAAAGCCGGTAATGTATTGGAACTGAAAGGCCTGAATGTCTCTTTGTGGTCATTTCTCTCTCTTGTAGCCATGGTGTGTCTCTTTGTAGTTGTGTAGTTTTGTGGTCATTTTGCGTGTCTATGTAGTTGTGTTGTGTCAATCTCCTGGGTCTGTTCAGTAATCCATCTGTGATTGTAGGATTTTTGGTGAAGTGACAATAGTCTCCAGTTTTATATAAATGCAAAGCGATTGAATAAGTGAATTTTTAAGTAAAGGATAGCATGATCCCATTTATTCATATTATAGAACCATATAAAATAATCAAACACCGATCAGTCCGTTTCTCTGTGTCTGTCCAGGATGTTTTATGACGACGAGCTGGAACAGTCAGATAAGTTCTACCAAAGCCAGCCTCTGATCCTCCAGCTCTGCTACGCCTTCTACAACATGCTGGTGGCCCACTCGGAGATGGTGTGCTACCTGGTCATCATCATCAACCACATGGTGTCGGCCTCCTGCGCCACCCTGGTCCTTCCCATCACCATCTTCCTCTGGGCAATGCTGTCTGTGCCCCGGCCCAGCAAACGCTACTGGATGACTGCCATTGTCTATACTGAGGTACAGTCAGAGAATTATTAAATGATGTTGTTCCAATGGTGCATTTTAGCTTCAGTTCATTTGTTGAATGTGTCACTTTGATTCTCAGACTGAGCATTAAACATGAAAACAGAAAGATAATTACATTGCAGTCTTACAGTAATATCACATTCAGTGTTATTGATATTTATACAACAATTTCTCTCAGGTTTCACTGTAAATCTTCATCTCGGTCTGTAGTCCGGAAAGCTTCACTTACACTGATGTCGTTTTCCCTCCAGGTCACCATCGTCATCAAGTACTTCTTCCAGTTTGGCTTCTTCCCGTTCAACCAGAACAAGATGGATAGGAACAAACCATATCACCCTCCCAACATCATCGGTGTGGAGAAGAAGGACGGTTATGTCCACTATGACCTGGTGCAGTTACTGGCTCTCTTCTTCCACAGATCCATTCTGAAGGTACTTGCAACCACACAAGAGTAAAGCCAGCAGCCAGTATTGTGTCATACACCTCTATTTTTCTCCAGAACTTGTTTTAAATCACAGCTTGAAATAGTCCCAAACATATACACTATTCATCCCTGTTTGAGTGACTTCTGCTACAGTGCAGTTGGGGACACACTGGTATTTTTCGCAGGTAAGAGTATATTGCCATCACACTGTTAGCTCGACATATATTTTTCACAGTATTTAATTATTTAACTGCTGATATTCAGTATCTTTGAATTTAACTATCGTCATGCATCAAAATCACAATAGTTCTGTGTCTGTATATAAAATGAAGTCGTCACAGTTAGAAAAAGCCTCTGAAACTGCGCAAGGTTGAAAAAGAAATTCACCTGAAACACCAACTAATTGAATATTATTTGATTCACTTGTATTGAATTTTATGGCATCACATAACTGCTTTTAGAATTAAATAGGAATTTGTTAAACTGAGATTTTCAACAGAAAATGTATAAAATTTGCAGAGAAAACTGCAGGTTTTGTGTCTGTGGTCTGGGAGGAGTCTTCAGCTTGTCAGCTTGTAACACTGACTGACTGATACCCAGTATTGAATAAAAGACCAGCATTGACCTGATGTAGATTTGTGTGTCCCTGCTGTACTCAGATTGAACCATTTCTCTCCATCTATTTCTGGACGTTTTCCTTCTTTCTCAGCAAATGAAAAAACAACTAATCAGAGTGCAATGTTACATCTTTACGGGACGAACACTGTGACTGTGCTTGTTTGGGACGTGCTGTGAAATTTCATCCATACAATTACACTCCCTCTCATTTTCATTTCCAGTGCCACGGTCTGTGGGACGAGGACGACCCCAAAGACAAGAAAGAGCCTTCTCGTCAGAGTGAGTCCGAGGACGAGGGAAAGGACAAGGAGGAGAGCGAGAAGGAGTCTGAACCTTCCTCCTCAGTGATCAGTGAGACCAGAGGCTCCACTCACACCTTAAAGTCCATAAACTTTGGGACCTCCATAGATTCAGGACATGTCCAGGTGCACTTCCCACAACAGCAGACCTACCAGCGTCGCAAGAGCTCCAGCGGAGGCTCGCACATTTCTCACCGATCTCTTCACTCTTCTGCACGGTCAAAGAGAGGTGAGGATGCTTTTCTATTTCCTGTTTCCTGCTGCTGAATGAGAACTGGTTCAAACATGAGAAACATGAAAGCCAACAATTAACACTCTGTCCCTAAAATAAAGCTCTTCCAGCAATAATATAATAATCACAACAGCAATGATAAACAGAAGGAATTATCTGGACTCGTGTCACGCAAAAACATTTCTTGTGCTCTCTCTCCTCGACCCCTGGATGAGGTCTCTGTCTGGGGCTGTACCAGTGACTCACGGTTCATTTACAGCTTGAAATGTAAATTGTTTCCACAGGAAGTACCGCCTCCCACAACAGCAGCCGCAAGGATGGCAGCGAGGCCAGCGTTCACCAGAAGACCCGCAAACAGATGATTATGGAGAAGCTGAGAGAGCAGCTCTACAAAGGAAAAGCTTTCATCATAAAGCGGTACGATCAAGCACAGTTGGGTTTTTTTTCTTTTTTCACAGATGCTAAACACTTTGAAATGTGGTTGTACAAGAAAGTGTGTAACTTTATGAGGCCACTGATGAGAAGTGTGCTCAGCAAGTATTCTGGATGAATAATGGAGGATGCGCTATGGAAAATGACATCAGGGATACACCAGCTGAAACCTTTCAAAGGTCTAAATTTAGACCCTTAATTACAGCATTCCCGTCCGGCCAGTCAGTGTAATTTTTGTAAGTGCTACCACGGATGATTCAAAAATGTTTTTGCTCTAAATTTAATCACAGTGGAACCACTGGTTTGTGAGATATTATGTCTGAAACAGTAACTGAAACGCACCAAAATTATGCTTGATTCCGTCATGAATAACATGCACATGACACACAAATATCCAGATATCCACAAAACAAAAAAGAAAAGAGGAAACCAAAACAAAAAACATTGATTTAGTCCAACATTGGACCTGGTCATGCAAACGCAAAAAAAGAGAACAAACTATAAATCACATGTAACACAAACAAGGTGTTATACATAAAACTGAAGATTTTTGACTCAAGATAAAAACACTAAAAGTTAAAAAGATTTATTTCCATTGTGTGTCTTGGGGTTGATAACAATACAACACTGACCTGGACCACTATCACCTGTTTCCTCAATCATAACAACACAAACTCCTTCCTTGTTGTTCCTTGTAGGTTCATGGAGCTCTACCTTCCCATGAGGCAGTTCTTCTACAACCTGATCCATCCAGAGTACAGTGCTGTCACAGACGTCTACGTGCTGATGTTCCTCGCTGACACTGTCGACTTCATCATCATTGTGTTTGGATTCTGGGCGTTTGGTGTAGGTTTATTTACATTTAGATGGAGTTGAATTTTTCTTTCTGATCAACAAAATCTAATGGAACCATCCTGTGCACCGTTTTCCCCCTGTAGAAACACTCAGCGGCAGACATCACCTCGTCTCTGTCGGAGGATCAGGTGCCGGGACCCTTCTTGGTCATGGTCTTGATCCAGTTTGGGACCATGGTGGTGGACCGGGCCCTCTACCTCAGAAAGTCTGTTATGGGAAAGGTTATCTTCCAGGTCATCCTGGTCTTTGGCATCCACTTCTGGATGTTCTTCATCCTGCCTGGAGTCACAAAGAAGTAAGAACCTAATCTGACCTCAAATTAAATATCATCAGCTTTTAATTTGAAGTCATTTAGTCACTTGATTAATTACTGAGGAGCCATGATGGCACAGAATCTGTGTCTCACAGCAGCCTGAGAAACTTGCTCAAAATATGCTTTAAATAATTGCAGATTTTCTGTAGAGCTGCAACAATTATCTTAATATTATTATATAAATCAATTAGTCAATCATCAGAAAAATAATAGGCATCAATTTTGATAATTAAGTTATTGTCTAATTCATTTATGAGGCAAAATTGCTTTAGATACAACCCTAATTTTCTCATTTTTAAATGTAATAATTCCTCTCAGACAGTTCTTTGGAAAAAGCCTCCATCAATACCTATTGTGACAGGAGTTTGTCTGGTTAAGTTACTTTGTTTCTAACAAAAGCAGCAAAGTTAAGACGTGGTGAGTTTTTTTGTGATGTCTATAAATTCCATTTGTGGTTTAAAAAAAAAAAAATTGAAAACCTCATTCTTTATTCATCTTTACACAGTTTGTGTCTGTTTTGTCTCCTCCTCGCAGGCGTTTCAGTGAGAACACAGTCGCTCAGATGTGGTATTTTGTCAAGTGCATTTACTTCGGGCTGTCGGCCTATCAGATCCGCTGTGGTTATCCTACTCGCGTTCTGGGAAACTTCCTCACCAAGAGCTACAATTATGTCAACCTCTTCCTGTTTCAAGGGTGAGTGATGCTGGGAAAGTATCATTTCTTCCAGCTGGGCAAACAGGTCGAGGCCCCGGTCATGTCAGGTCGTGTCAGACAGCTGCTGCAAAAACATGACACCTGGACTTGACATGTGTAACCAAATACTTGTGAAAGGGGACATCAATATTTCTAATTGTTAGTGTTTGTCTTTTGCGTATGTTTGTATTCAGCTCTTTAATGTCATATCTAGGGCTGAAATGATCTGATTTGGGTTTTGGTCTGTGTCTGACAAAACAAGCAAATTATAGTCTTCAGTCCTGCGCACTTGTGATGGCCATTTTTCACAATTTTACACAACTTACTAGCTTTTTCCAGAAGTTTCATCAGAATCTCAGCGGGTGACAAGTACAGTAGTCGTCATCCACTGAGACAGACTGTAAGATGCTGTTGAAAGCGCCAGAAAAAATCTAGCACGTCAACCCTGACTAAAGATTTTCGTTCCAAAATGAACCTTCACACTAATTGTAAAGCAACTGCCAGAAAGGTGTAGGCAGAAGCCACAACCTGTGACACAAGCATGACTTTGTGATTTAAATTTAATTACGTTTCAGTCACTTATTTTTACCATGATAACTAAAACAGCTCTATTGTTTCCAGTTTCCGCCTCGTGCCGTTTCTGACGGAGCTGCGAGCCGTGATGGACTGGGTTTGGACTGACACCTCTCTGTCTCTGTCCAGCTGGATCTGTGTGGAGGACATCTACGCTCACATCTTCATCCTCAAATGCTGGAGAGAGTCTGAGAAGGTGTTTTTCATGGAGGCATTATTCTGGTGTGAAAAGAATTACCTTCAGAGCCAAAGCCCGTCATGTTGGAATCCAGGCTTGAATATTTATTTTTGTTGAAGTAGATCTTTTTTTTCTATGACTCCTTCAGGCTCGTGTTTGCTGCTTTGTGACTTTTGAAGAATAAATTCTGATCTGCATTGGCTGGGTGATGGCTGAAAGCAAAAGAAATATTGGCTCTAAAATTAAATAGCAAAGATATGTTGTGTCCGTGGTGCCCACTAAAAATGTATTTATTCTCTGCCTCTCTATAGTAAGTAATACACTCCTCGATCTTTACCAGTTCTACCTCCAGGTACCTGCTGTATTAAAGTTTTTGTTCCAATGAACTGCCTAATTCTAATGGATTTCAAAAGTAGTCCTGGCATTAAAACTCATACAGCCGTGGCCTTCAGTATGAGGGCTGCTGGAGTAAAGCTGGCACAAAGTTTCAGGAGCACTGCCTGTTGACAAACTGCACTGTACCGTAAAAACAACAACTCTCCTTTATCTAATCCCTCTGCAGAGGTACCCCCAGCCACGAGGCCAAAAGAAGAAGAAGGTGGTGAAGTACGGGATGGGAGGGATGATTGTGATGCTGCTGATCTGTATCGTCTGGTTCCCGTTGCTCTTTATGTCCCTTGTAAAATCTGTAGCTGGAGTCGTCAACCCGCCACTGGATGTCTCGCTCAAGATCACCCTGGCCGGCTTTCAGGTGTGGACGCTGTTTCTTTTATCAGATCATTTATAGCAAAACAAGCTTGCCAAGTGCTTTACTGAGAAACAGAAAAGGCCAAGAAGAAGTAACAAGAGACCAAAGAGATGGTCTGCCCAAAGCCAAAGCCAGAGCCTTTTAATGTGACAAGAAATCCTGCCTCTGCTTTCTCCTTTTGAGAAGGGTTCAAGAAGATTTTGATCAAGTAAATAAATCTGTGACTCATTCCACGGCAAGAGCCCAGGGTTTTATTTGAAAGTCTTGAAGTAGAACTTTTTGTTCAGTGTTTCAGGTACTGTTGGCATGTGGTGGGAGAGAGAAACCAGATGAATGTGATATAGTTTCTAGGTTGAGTATCGTGGTTGCTGGGTTCTTTGACCGTTTCACAGATTCAGTGCAGTTACAAAGATACTTGACAAGATTCTGCTCTTTTTTTTTATCTCCCTTTTTTTCATTTCCTCTTCTCACAGCCCATCTTCACCATGAGCGCTCAGCAGAAACAACTGCAGAATGTGACGCCAGCTGAATTTGAAAAGTTCACCAGGAAATATTTAAATAACGATGTAAGTTGAACTCAAGAATTGCCTTACATGCGATTTATGTGCAATGTGTCAGTGTGTTTAAACTGTTTTTATAATTCAGTGTTGAGAAAAAGAGGAGTGGGAGATTACCTTGTACATAGATTTACATTGATGGCTCTTTCTCTAACTATGACTGAACTTGAAGGTAATTCCTTACTTGTCATGTTTCCCAGAAAATGGAGATTGTGTAGATATGTCCTAAATTTTTTAAACCTAATTTTAAACCCCCTTTATAAACACATATTAAAAGTGGCTATGTGTACAATTGAAACGTTTCTGACTCAAATTCTGGTGTAAAACAAGTCAAACAGTCTATAGCCATGCTAGTGGCTCTGAGGCTGAAATTTTGACCAGATGAAAATTCAGAGGATCACCAAAGGTATTAAAATTCATCCTGAGGGAGTCGTGAACCGCTCTACCAAATGTCATGGCAATCCATCGAATAAAGACAACGACAAGAAGTCATCAAATTCAATGAAGTTAATTCGGTCCCAAATTTTGTGCCCATTCATCAAGTGGATGTGGAGATGTTTCTCAGGGTAGGTGAAAACTTTGCAGTGCAATAGTCAGGGGATCACCAAACTCAGTAGGATTCAAACTCTGGAGACTATGGATATCTGTAGAAAGTGTTTTTGTGTTGGGGTTAGGAAGCCTTGCAGTGGCTGGAGGGCTACATGCCAGAGGACCTGATCATCGCTGAGCTGAAAGGCAGCTCCAACTCTCTGTGGACCATCAGTCCACCCAGCAGAAACAGCCTGATAGACATGTTGAACTCCACTGAGGACTTCCCCATCACTGTGTCCTGGTCTGTGCAAAGGTACGCAGTGACAACATATTCATTCATATTATCCATTCACCGTGTGTACCAGTTGCTAACTATGTGACAGTTAGTATCAGTTTGTATCATTTAAAATAACCAGTTAATATTAGAAATGAAAATGTAGCACACTCACAGACAGCTGCTGTAAGGTCAGCATCTTCTTCCTCTTGTTGTGATCTCAGGAACCTCAGTCTTGGTGCCAAGGCTGAAATGGCGTCTGGAAAACGAGTGAAGCCCCTCGACTCAGAAACGAAGAAGGCCCTCATCAGGCTCCTGAACGAGCCGGAAAAAGAGTCACAAGTGTGAGTACATCAGCTGCGTCTTTGGACTTCTCCGCTGTGCTGTGGAATCAGGAGCTCAGGTCTCATATCAGTCAGTCAGACATGAGAAGATTTTTAACAGACACATAAATTATAGTTTGTAGACAAATTATCATACAAAGAATTATAGGATTAAGTGGACTCTCTTCACTGTTAAACAGGACATCAATTACTATGAGAACTACACAGCGCCACAGTATTGGACCCTGAATCTGTCTTTTCACAAATATAGCAACTGTTCATCTTTTTTGCAGTTGTGTTCCAACACATTGAGAAATGAAGTGAGACAAACTGTGTTCTGCTGCAGTAACAGCCTCTTCTCCTCTGCAGGACGCTGAGAAATATCTTCCCTCGTTATATTCGAGCCCCCAGTGACTCAGACGCCAATCCTGTCGAGCAGCTGAATAAAGGTGAACATCGCCATCTGTATCGCTGCATAGACTGGACTGACTGTGACCTTTGCAGAGTTTTTACTTGATTTCGTGACGGCAAAGTAAAATTTAGGAGCCTCTATTTTAAATGGAAATTCCACTTTTCAGTAAATTGACACGTTGTTTTAAAGTTCTTGCACATAAATATAAAGCATTGACTCATCTTTGTACATTTATTTAAAGCCACCATGTTTAGAGTTTTAACATTACTGACGATGCTGCTCAAGTGGCACCATCAAACAAGAAAGAACGCCATCACTAACACAAACCTGTGCCGTCAGAATAATCTGAAAGATTTTAATTTTACAGTAAAATTTTACTCATATTTGCAAAGTTTCAAATAACTGCCTTTGAAGCACAGCTTTTCCCCCAAAATGGATACATAATATTAGGTAATAAGGTAGAAGCCTTTATTGTCTTTTCCCTCTCATCCTCTGAAATATGCTTTATTATTTTTTATTCGGATTAGAATCACTAGCATCATGTCGTTCTTTACCATTGTAGATGAGGAGATGTTGGACATAGACGTGACGTTGAAGCAAGCTAATAACCTGTCGGATCAGAACCAGGAATGGTGGATCGTCAACCAGACGAAGCCCGGCCCGATAGAAAAGAGGAGTCAACAATACATGTATGATGCAGGTCTGGAGGTCTACATATTCAGCGACCAAGTCAGCCCGCCCAGTCTGGGCTTCCTGGCTGGATATGGGTAGGTAGTGATTGATGTTAAAAACACTGTGGATTTAAAAAAATAAATAAAAAAGATGTGTCCTATCTTGATGACATTCAAATTTCAAATTTCAAATTTCCACTCCACAGTCGACTTAACACCACCTACCGGCTGGGGAAATAAGATTATAAGGAATCTAAACACTGAGCATTTCCCTCCCTCTCTCTTCCCCGTCTAGGATCATGGGCCTGTACGCCTCGGTGGTTCTGGTCATCGGCAAGTTTGTGCGCGAGTTCTTCAGCGGCATTTCCCACACCATCATGTTCGAGGAGCTGCCCAACGTGGACCGGATCCTCAAGCTGTGCACCGACATCTTCCTGGTCCGAGAGACGGGGGAGCTGGACCTGGAGGAGGACATGTATGCCAAACTCATCTTCCTCTACCGCTCGCCAGAAACTATGATTAAGTGGACCCGGGAGAAAACTCAGTGAAACTCAGCGAGGGGACGTTGAATTGTGAAGGCGAGTCAAAGCTTTTTTCGGAGACGCTGGGTGGTCGCTCTGTTGGTGTGAGCCGCTATTTCAGCCCATTCACCAGCTGAGGACCAACTCTGTCCTCCTCAACTGAGCTCTGATGGCAGTGACACAGTGTTAGCTCCACACAAAAAACACTTTCTGGTATTTTTTACTCTCAACTGATGGAAAACAACAACAGATTACAGTCATATTATTAACAATTGAGCACAAAATTTGCCGGTGCTTGTATTTATCTTGCAAAACATGGCTCAGTTCTGCATCCGGTGGACAAAATAAGCAGCTGGTGTTCAGTTGGAGATGGAGAGAAATCTTTTCAGACATTTTTCCTAAGATGTAAAAAGTCTTATCCCTAACATAAAGGTAGATTTTTAAAGACCCCTCGCCACCCTTCGCGTCTGTCATCATCACATTATCTCAATTGCACAGCAGGCGGAGAGAAGTTCGAACTGGCTGCAACATTACTCTTTAAGGGCTTCCCACCAACAACTAAGTGCACAACAATGACAACATGAGCACAATCTTATATTTTCTCCAACTGGAACACTTCGATTGTGGGAATTGTGCAATATCGAGCTCTCGATTCTCCACGTGGACCGAAAGGAAAGGGTGGTTCTGACCAAGACACATGAACATAGCCCCACCGTTTCTTTTTTTTGTTTTTTTTAACGTCAGAGGCAACACGCGGGACCTCTCCAGACACACAATGCAGAAAACATTATCAGACAATCTTAACTTGCCTTATTTTGTTTGTATGAGAAGAACTGAAACTCTCATCGACTACATATCTTTCTCAGGAAGAGCTGTTTCCACAGATATTCATTGTATGAGTTCTATGTTACGATATGTAGGCTTTGATGGAATCTAAAAGAATATGAGATTGTAAAGAAGATGACAACTATTTAAATGGCATGACATTTAATGTGGATATTGTTCAGTTGGACTGATGCTGAGTTTGCTTACTGCAGAGTGACGCAGTTTAAGGACGTATTAAGAAAGTAAACGTATCGCTGTGGACTTTTTTTCCTCACACAGAATGAGAATAATTGCCAATCATCCATGTTCTGAATCATCTACAGGTTGGCTAGAGTCGCAACCAGCAGAGGGCTGCTTCTGAATCAGGGTAACGTGCATTAAGTGGTAGACTGTTGCACATCACTTGTGAACCTCTGGCTGTTTTTAACATTCACACTCATGAAAACTGTGGCGCCCACAGCTGTGCATCAACATCCTCATCAAGATGAAAATTAAAGAGACACAAAAAAGATTCCTCACATGAAGGGCTGCAACGTGAAGCCCTTTGGTCCAAACTATGCATTAGAGGACACTGTAGCATGGAAGAGAAACTTCATAATTAATTTTCATTACATGTACATTCAAGTGTAAGGGGACAGGATATGTCACGGGGGAATGAAATGTGAAATTGTACCTGTATGTTTAAGGCAATGTGGTATGACAGAGGTCCAGAGATCTGCAAATAAAACATCTGGAAAGGTGTTGAGTTTTTGTAACGTGCTGCTCTTTGCTTGTGGAGACAGACTGTGAGTGAGGAGGTAGAGAGGCTGTTTGCTGGTCAACAGCTTTTCAACAGGGTTTTGATGGAAAACAACCTGGGACCCTCCTGGGACCACTGACCAAACCAACCCCAACTTATTTTATTTTGATTTTCGTATCTTATACAATGCACTACAACTTAAATACATTTTTTTTTTTGCTCTCTTGCTCTATTTTTCTTGCCAATGAAGTGACAGTGCTCTAACAAATATTGTGAATGGGCGGTAAAGAAAGCACATAAGGAAATGCATTTAGAAAGTAAATTAAATAAAAAATAATAAAAGGGAATAGTAATGAAAGTTATAGCGGGTGTACATTCAACAGTAAATTAATTTCTACCCTCATCAATCTACACTCTATACCCCATAATAACAAAGAGAAAAGAAAAGAAGGAAAAACTGAAATATCACATTGACACTTTGCTACGTCAAATGTAGCTCAGGTTCCTCCCATTTCTCTTGATCATCTTTGAGATGTTTCTACACCTTGACTGGAGTCCACCTGTGGTCAATTCAGCTGATTGGAGTTGATTTGGAAAGACACACACCTGACTTTATATAAGGTCTCACAGCTGACAGTGCATATCAGAGCAAAAACCAAGCCATGAGGCCGGAGAGGATGTCCACCGATGGGCCTCAGCTGACCTGACACAGCTTGAGAGGATATGCAGAGAAGAACGGCAGAAAATTCCCCAAATCCAGGTGAGAAAAGCTTGTTGCATCACACCTGAGAAGACTTGAGGGTGTAATCACACTGACTGAAGAGTCTGAAGACATGACTGCATGTCAATTTCTAATATTTATTTATTTATTTTAGCATAAGGCTGGTATATAAAATATGAAAAAGTTAAAGCGACTGAATACTTTTACCTGAATCAGAGTATTTTACAGTGTTATACTGGTATTTTACTCAAGTAAAGATTGTCAGTATTTGTGGTTTAAGAGGGTAGAATGGGTTGCATTGCGTCAATAGGACGATTACAGGACTCCACCTCTTTTCGGATCTGGGCCTTTTTGAACCATAGTACATATAATTTATACAGATGTTACTTAAGAAACGTAGTTTGAGTCACGTGAACTCTCAGCAGTTAATTCGACCAACTCATCATTTCAAGTCAAAAGATTTAATCAGAAATTTTAAGTTGAATTAACTTAAAATCAATAAATATTAGATGAATACACGGAATACTTTCGCCCAATCAAATTACATCTTTTACAAATACTGTACACACAACTTCATACTACATTTAAGGTTAATAACTGACACGAGATGTGCAGCATTTTTATTTTCACCTGTTACAGCGTTTACGCGTGTGCAGATTTGGTCTTGATGATGCACAGACGCACTGCAGAGTCATTCAGAGTGGGAGGGAAACACAAGCAGCACGACGTACAAATTAAATATCGCTTACCAGGGAGAGAGAGCGCATTAGCCTCATCAAAGATAAATAGGTCTAAGGAAGCTACACAGTCATCACATGTCTGTCGGAGGCCGGTGTGGTGCAGACACATTCTCACTGATGTGGAAACTGTCTGCTAACTCGTTTAAGAAACTGTACAGAGACCATAAAATGCCACACAACGGAAATGTTTATTGATGCATGTGCAAAGTTTGGACATTTGCTTTTGAGGAATATACAAGAAGTGGGCAACAGTACAAATAAAAAATGTAAACAGTCCCTTTTTATTACTTTTTAGTGACAGAATATTTTTGAATTGGCATTTAAATGATCTTGTCTAGAGGAATTCTCGCATTCTTAGTATGAACACCAAGATAAATGACACAAATTCAGTATTAAAAAGGAAAAAAAAATCACTGCATGGTCCCTTTTTTCATGTTTAAGTCGTTTTAATTTGAGGATTGTACTATGGAAATTGGTAGACACAGCCATGGGTTTTTTTCTTTTAAAAGGTGGATAACACACACCTCGAGGTAGACAAACGGTCTACGATTGGCTACAAGCTGCATCATCAGGAGTTGTACGGTTCCTTTTTTAATTCATGAATAAGCGCTTATGTTGAAGACGGAGTGAATCATTTTTAAGCATTAATATTAACCAATTCATCACAGCATTGGTTTTGATTTCATTATTCCAAACATGCATTAACTGACTGCATATTGTTCCAGCATTTTTCAAGACTGTATCTATTAATACTGAATAAATTAACTACAAGTAAGTAGTACAAATAAACACCTATATATTGATCAACTTATTAGACATATTTCTTAAAGTATTTCTGATTTTTAATATATCTATAGTAACCTTTCCACAAGCAATAACAGCAAAATGTACAGCTTCACAGAAACAAGAAATGGAACATTTACATACAACAGGCTTTCATACATTATTGAACATTGAAGAGTGATTTTTCATTACACAGAGGATCCACCTCAAAGAAACGCAAATTAAAAGGCTGTTTGCACTCGACTCTTCTGCAACACCGACTGTAACTGTTGGGGTTTTAAATGTTTTTTTTTTTTATTATTATTTTTTGCACGATAAAGATCAAAACAGTCGCCCATCTGGGCTTCAGAGCTGTGGGGGTTTGTCAAGGTTTTTAACTCGTACACAGAGGGTGTAGTGGTGGAACAGTAGATGGGTAGAGTCAGCATGTTGGAGGCTAACACAACCCGCCCTCATAATCATCATCCTCATCGGCGGCAGCTGGCGCCCCACTAGCGCCACCCTGTGGAGCAGCTGCAGCCTTCTTCTTCTTTCCTCCTCCTCCGGGGACCCTCAGGGAAATGGCCAGCTTGGCGTACTGTGAGGCAGCGGAGAATAAAGAGTGTCATCAGGGGCTGGTTTCACAAAGATAGACTTGTATGTAACAAATAGTCAGACTTCAGAGACTGAATTTATTCATCCTCCACAATGCAGTTTAGCTCTTGACTATCTTAAGTCCTTACAATGGTAAAATGAATTCTGGGTAAATTAACTTTTTTTTTTTTTTTTCAAAATAAAAAAGTGGTCGACCAGGGAACCACATCCAACTGCTCAGTTAACCTTAGCAGAAAATGTTTTGTCTTTTGGAAAAATTCAGCAGTTACAAGGATGTTATACTTTGGAAATTTAACAAAGAATGAAACGATTAAAAATAAAATCTAAACTCTCTTTTCTCAGCACTCTCTCCATAACAGTGTCGGCAAGCAGCAAATTATGAACCATGTTTTCCTGTTTGTTGTTGTTGTTGTTGGGTGCTACTGCTCAGCACAGGTGTCATTGATTGTTACCATGGTAACGTTGGTCTTAGGCCTAAGTTAGTCTGGGGGTAAGGTGTCTGTTTTTGGCTTAAAATGAGTCGGTCCTTATTTTTGTGAAACAGTCTTACTAACATTAGACTGATCCATGAGCAGAATTAAGACTGGACCAACACCTGTCTGACATTTCTTTGTGAAACCGGCTCCAGAGCTCAGACATAAAAAAGGCCCTGAAAACTTATTTTCTCAGTCAGCTTCTTACTGTGAATAACAGGGTCCTTCATGAAGACCACATTTTCAGAAGCAGTTCAAACACTTTGGTTAGTTCATGAGATTTTCTTGAATTCCTGTTTTTGTCATTAGACTGAAGTGTGTGTGTGTGTGTGTGTGTGTGTGTGTGTGTGTGTGTGGGGTCTCCAGTCACGTCTCGAAACTTTAAACCTGTAAGGTTGTTTGCTTAAATCTGATCAAACCAGACCCACACAGCCCTTATGAAGCAGACTGATTGAGTGTTAAAATCTGTGCATGCAACTGGATTTATTTGTCATGGGTATAATTCTTAAATCAAGAACAGAAAGACTCGCTTAGCTGACACAAAAAGTGTTTGCAAGCTGTAATATCTGCCAAAGGGGGCTTGCTAAGTCCTGACTTAGTAGAGCGGCAAACCTTTGTACAAGCCACAGTTATTGTTTAAGTTCATGAACTTAAAGGTAACAGTGCTTTAAAATCTGAAGATTTGCTGCAGGGTTTGAATTTGTTTCTTTTCACTTCAAAAAACAACAAAGATGCCAAAACTCTAAACTAATCACCATCCCATCCCAATGACGATTACAGCAACAATTACCTACAGTTTTTCTGTGAACTAACTGGTCCTCCTGTAATTTAAATCCCGACCGGAGTGAAGAACTTTCACATCAGTGTGACATTTGATTTGTGTGTGAAAATGGAGGAGGTCAAAAATGTTATGCTAATCTGATAAACAGAAACATGCTAACAACAACAACACATTTGCCTAATTGGAAACCAGCATTACAACTGAAAATAAATAAAGCTATCAGGAGAGCAAGATGCCATTAAAGCTCAGCAAACATGCTGTTCTCAGGTCAGCTACAGGTAGGGACTGCTATTCCCCTTTGGCTTTGTCCTGCTGAATGCCCTTGTCTACTGACCACATCCGTTTCTCCCTGTAAAGCTCATTCTGTCTGAATGTATGGGAGTTTTCCTCAAACCTTAAATACAATTTTTAATGTATTCTAAATAAGTTTGGATATAATATAACTTCCTCATTTTATTCTATTAGATATTTGCATCATTACATCATGCCATTATTAGCGTATGAATTCTTGAGTTATGGCCGAAAACGTGTTTTATGAGGTCAAAGTGACCTTGACCTTTGACCACTAAAATCTAATCAGTTCATCTTTGAATCCAAATTAACATTTGTACCCAATCTGAATAAATTCCCTGAAGGACTTTCCTGAGATATCGTGCTCATGAGAATGAGACGGACAATCAGAAAACTGCCTCCAGCCATGGCTGTTGCTGGCGTGGAGACATAAATAGCCACCGTTTATTTAAAGAACTTCCATTCAGCAGACCATAAATATAACTACTCAGTAGTGTCATAGCAGTGTTTATATATTCTACATTGATGTGCTAGGAAACCATCTAACATATAAAACTTAAGTGCATTATCACAGCCTTGCAGTTGTATGCCTCCGCCACCAAGTCAAGCTGCAGGAAATATGGTCAGTCTCTCCTTCCTGAGTTACAGCTTTGAATAATGACCAGAAGTGTTTTTGCAAAACATTATGATGTCACAGTGAAGTTGAATTTGACCAATTGGATATAAAATGCCTTCACTTCATCATTTTATCCTATTAGACATTTGTGTTAAATTGTGTCATAATTAGTGTATGAATTTATGAGTTATGGCCAACCCATGGTATAATGTCTCTGGCCGCGTGTGTCTCCAGGGCAGAGACATAAAAACAAACTTATTTGTCAGCAGTACTCACGTCATTGTCCATGTACTTCAGTAAAGGTGAGTTGCACACGCGGTAAACCTGGTCCTCGTCCTGCTCGTCGTAGCCCTGCAGTAGCGTCTCCATGGCGATGCAATCTTCGCTTCCACTGTAGCCAGGCAGACTGGTAGAGATCAAGCAGCACTCAGTGTCAGCAGTGTTACACCGTGAACAGGTGTATGTCGTCACTAAACAAAGTCAGTCAAGAGAGCCAAGCCCAAAACTAATTTTAATTTCCTCTTTGATGTTTTTTTTTTTTTTCCTCCAGATGAAATTTGGACGGGGAAGCAGATGATTTTCCTGTGACCCTTGCTCAAGGCAACATCAGCTCCACACAGTGGCAGTAGGCTCTGGATTACAGATGGTAATGAAACATTTGAATTCTCATACCTGTAACTTTCTCTGACACATTTATCAGCTGCTACGTAGTCCCCTCTGTGAAGATGAATCAGCACTTGGGCAGTTGTTTTCTAAAAAAAGAAGAACACACCAACATATGAATTTGATATAAGTTCCATAAAATATATGTTCTCTTTTCTTGTCTCCATCCGTAGAAGATCAGAGGTCAGGGCCCTTTAACATCTGGTCAGGACTATGTCTTGCTCAATGACACATCAAACAAAAGGATTTGGATCCAAGCTGATCAGTCTCACTGTTTAATACTCCAGCCTGCTGCTCTCGGACATTTTCTTCATTTTTCTATTAACAAATTCCCTAAAAGGATCGAAAACAACGATTTACACATCATCCTACCAACAAGTATTTGCTGTGTGGCCACTCAGTTTCATTTGATGACGGTGCAATTTATTTTATAGCAACCTCACAAAAGCAGTTTTTTAGTCTGTGCTGCTGCGGCGGCACACTGACAAGCCAGGAGACATAAACACCCGGCTCTGTTCAACCTGCACAGTATAACCTGCGGAGAAACCATAACATTGGAAATGCTACAGTACCACATTATGTCTTGATTCACGTGCATGGAGAATTTAATGACATAGAAACTACAAGATGAACCACCTTGAAGCACATGGGGAAGTTCTCGATCTCTTTGTACATGTTCTTCTCTTTCTGCAGAGCCACCGCTGCTTCGTCCAACCTGGTTAGAAAGATGAGAGCGGAGTGAGGACTGAGGAGGAGCAGGTACTGCAGTTCAACATGATTATATAGAAACCAAATATCTGAAACTTAATGCATGAATTTAACAGTATTGAAAATGGATAAGAAAGACACAAGTGACATCTCAGTGCTATTTTAATATTACACCATTATAAACTGAACACTGTCAAAACTAAACTAGTTTTTTTTTTATTTTATTTTTAATGCCAATCAAACACAATCTCTTTACCAGTTTTTTTTTTTATTACTGAATAGAATAAAAGACATTGAAATTAACAAGCTCATCATCCCAAATACCTTTTCTCATGTGACAGAATTTAACAAGATTTCTGAACAAAGGTTCTGTTTTTTTCCAGCTTTCTACATCAGCCTTCAACAAATGACAGCTATAACTGATACTGTGTTTGATCAAAAACCACCACCTGCAGTTTGGCAGCGCAGGTGACTAATGTCAACCCCTCCTTCACTTCCTTTACCTTTTTAACCTGACCAGAAGTCTGGAGGCTTTGCCCAGCAGTTCAACAGCCTGACGCAGACGGTCCTCATTCTACAGACAGAAAACAAAGATGTATTAACTCAAGGAAATAAAAGCAACGACATCAGTGTAATGATTCAGTTATTGTCAGCAGCTCAAATTGTTACCTCAAACACACCAGCTGCCTTTTGATACAGGTCCACAGCTTTCTCCAGGTTTATAGGCTCAATCAGTCTGAGGAGAAATATGCGTTTCAGTTAGAGGGAGAGTCTCGTTCATGCATGAAAAGAATTTTAAAACGTATTCTCAAAACTGACAATGCGAATTCAATCCATACAATATAATATACAGTGAAAGAATGTCTCATCATAGTTATAAATCTATCAAATATGTTGGCTGCTTGTTCTGTTAACAGCTGAGGGATTTAGGCTTGATCTAATGCCTCAAGTGTGAAGTATAAGGTATTGTTTTTTTACTTTCCAGCCCTGTCCAGAGCCATGGCAGCAGTGTCAGGGGTCCCGTTCTCCATGTACATCATACAGGCTTTCTCTATGTACTGGATGGCCTCTGGCATCTTCTTTTGTTCCTGTTACAGTGCAAACACACCAAAGTTACAATTCTGCTCCATCTACCTGACGTTAATGACCTCAGTGTTAACGCTATGGCTGCACTCACCTTCATCATCATACCTGCCTGTTCAATAGCCCTGAGGAAGGAGAAGAGGAGTGAGAATAAAACAAATGCTTTTTATGTTTAGTGTAATGTCGGGTAGGGATGTCATCTTATCATATCAATGATATAGCGCACACAACAAGGACAGATGCCCAAATACGTCTGAGAGCGAGAGCAGCGTGTCAGCCTCCGATGACGATTTAGGACCTAAAAAGCGAGCTACTTCAATAGTATGGAAGTGGTTTGGCTACAAGAGGTCAGACCTCCAACAAAGACAAAAACAATACTTTGCAAAATATGCAAGAAAACTGTTACCGCGAAAGGTGGAAACACAACAAACTTGTTTCACCACTTGAAGCAAAAACACACCATCAACTTCAACCAGGCTATGAAGGCAGGCGAGGAGGAGATACTAGCAGCTGGTGATGTGCGGCCCAACAGTAAACAACCGAGCATTGTTGCAGCCCTCGCTAGTTGCACTCCATATGATCAAACGGTGGATGGAAATTACTGATGCGGTTACATATTGTTTGGCCAAGGATATGATGCCAATCCAAACGGTGGAAAAGGAAGGGTTAAAGCAACTGTTTAAAAAGCTCGACCCAAGATACAACATCCCAGGTAGGAAGACATCCTCGCCTGCGATGTATGAAGCATGCTGCGACAAACTAGCAGCTCTATTGTCGGTGGAGTTTTTGGGCTCAACTACAGGCATGTGGATTGCTGCTGTTTGTTAACATTTGTACTTAAAATTTGAGGTCAACTTTATTAGCTGACAAAATTGTGCAGGCTCCTGAAGAGTTACAAGGTTAAGTTACTTAAGTTATTGTTATTGTTGAACTAAAGTGTTAAGCAGTTATGTTATACTTAGGATTTCCAGAGAAAACACTACCTAGGCTACTCTTGTGCTTACATTTGACTCATGCTGTGTATAATGCTGTGTCACTACTATTGCACTATAATGCTGCTGCTGTTGCCACCTTGTGGCAATAGATTCACACTTCGATCAGGTAGTCTGTCATCAATGACAGTAGCTCATTGGTAAAGGATGGAAATTGCACTAATAAATATAGTGCATTATTAGTGCATATATAATATTGTTTGCACTAATAAATGCTGCTGCCTACAAGTTGCAATCACTGATAAAACGTTGTTCAGTATTTATTTTTTTTCTATATCGTCATAATATCATTATTGCTAATTTCCTTGAAATATCGTGGTATAATTTTGAGGCCATATCGCCCACCCTTAATATCAGGGTTATAAAACAGGGATACTTACTTTGCAGCATGAAAAAGCCTGGAGGGAAAGTTAAGGAAATTAGAAAACAGATTCAAACAGCAGTAACATTTCGTTATAGGACTGTGAGAGTACAGAGAGGATACGTCTTGTTTTCTGTGTGATATTCAGCTTCCTTCAGGTAAGCATCCTTTGCCTGGTCATACTGCTTGGCATTCTTGAAGCACACAGCTAAAATCAGGACACAGTGAGTTAGCAATGAGTAATCTGTGGCTTATCTATTAAAGGGTTGGATTATAAAAAGAATAATATTAATTTATGTTACCTGCTTTGGCGTATTCTGATGCAGCACTGTCATAATCAGGCTTCCACTTTGTCAGACTTGTCTTTAAGCTACAAAAACATATAAAGATGTGCAAATTATAAACGACTTAAACAGACAGAAGCAGTTGCATTATATGTTTATTGTCAATTACAGAAGAAGACAAAATAGAGGCTAATGTAATATCTATGTCGCATAACCTTTCTGCTGTAAATGCCTCAGTGGCCTTACAGCTAGCTAACATCAGTGGTGAAACAAACTGGTTTTCTGAGCAAGAAATAAACAGGATTTTTCGTCGTTACTCACCACTTTTCCGCTTTAGCTATGTGCTCATGAGCTTCGTTTATCTTCTGAGCGGCCATGCTGTTACTGAAGTCGACTGGATATAATAAATTTGTTGTCTACAAACCCTGTGGATATTGTTGCCTCCGTGTTTGGATTAATATGAACTCCTCCTCAGCCGCAACGTCATGCGATGTCGCAGGCTACGGGCGCCGCAGTGGACAAAAAGTGTAAACAGCGCATATAAAACGACCGTAGAGGAACCAGACTGTCAACAACAGGGGACTATATTACCTCAATGAGAAGAAGGGGCTTTTAATCAGTCTACCTTCTCTGTAATAAGATGCACAAGAATGGAGCATGAGAGAAGTGGACACACACAATTTAGTGAGAGCTCATTTAAACAAATTGATTATTTACACAAAAAAACAATCTGTGCTTTGCTGTCTGCTGTCATCTGTCCCTATCTTCCATTAGTCAATCTGTCTCACAAATGCCATTCATAGTTTTTTACACGGTGACAGTTCAAGTTTCATGAAAGTTTCTGGACCTTTCCAGATTTTTACATGATTGTGTATGTGGAGGAATGTTCACAGCTAGAGAGGGTCACAGAGTATTTATTTATGTTATCTCTGAATGGAAATTTATCATAAAAGTTGTATAAGTGCTAGTTGTCGTTCCCTTTATTTAATACACAGTAAATGAGTGAACAAATACGATGTCATGAAGATAATATTATTTTTCATGGTGGAATCTCATCTTGCTATACAACCCTGTGTCAAATGACAGATAAATGAACTTTGTAACATTTCACTTATATTGTGCATTATGACATATTTCTTACTATTACCACCCATAAGAGATGAGTTGGCTTTTCCAGTGACTGTACAGGACTAATGCAGATAACTGCCAAAATGATTTTAGCCTACATGTAGAGAATACCAATTTTGCTGTAAACCTTGAATCCATTGATCCATTTGTCCAGTTAGAGAGACTGAGAGGAAATGACACCAAGATGAAATTATATTATAAACTGTAAAAAATATAAGATTCCGGGTACCTCTCTTTAAGATATTAAATGTAGGACTTTCATTGGTAATGAAATATATTTTCATTGTTATATTTGTGCGTTTGCTTAAATGCAGCATCTAAATACGTCTTCCCTCACTTCTGGGAATATGTAGAACCAAAACGCAATATCCATTGATATGATAATTGTATTAAAGAATAGATCAACATCCTCTGACAACTTTGGTTTTACTGAAGTCCACGGGCTTAACTAAATGTAGTGAAATAGTTGTAATATGTAGATGTACTATAGTACATGTCACGCAGTTACTTTCCAACACAGTTTAAAAATAAGTCAGAAATCTGCAGAACTAATGAGGAGTGTAAATTGTGAAGAGTGAAAAAACTTGAGTCCACTTCCAGAAGTGATGAGCAGTGATTTTAGAACAGTTGTAGTTATCATTGCTAATTCTTCACAGCTTTTCTGGTAAAATCAATAGATAAATAATAATACTAGAGATACAAACAAGCAAACAAATAAATAAATTCTACAGACCAAAAATAAAAATGATATGATAAGAGTTTGAGGCGGAAACGGAAATGTTTTATAGCGTGGTTAATGACGTCATGGTGGATCTGGTGTGTGTCTAATGGCTGAACAACAACAACTGTCGGCGAGCGACAAACTTTCACAAACTTCTACGGAGACGAAAGAAAGTCGGATATAGCACACTGGTTCGATTCTATGATAGTTTAGGCGTGTTTGTCTGTTTTTCTTGTTGTCACAAATGTGGAATTACTGATGGATCCGAGATATGATATACCGCGGAGGGCCGCCGGTGGTGGCGGGGGCTCCGCGAACTCGTCTCCCGCTCTGGGGGCTCAGTCGCGCCGCAGGAAGATGCCTCCCAGACCCGCTGATTTTAAACTTCAAATTATCATTATTGGCTCCCGTGGTGTTGGTAAAACCAGTCTCATGGAGAGATATACGGACGACACTTTCTGCGAAGCTTGCAAGTCGACAGTAGGTGAGGACAGGAGGCGTTTAAGGGACTTGTTTTTGTCAACTTTGTATTGACATACAGCAGGGCTCCGTCTACTTACTGGACTGAAGATACCTAAACTACCATGGGGTGGACGTCGCTGACATATTGCCTTCTACTCTACTGTGTAATGGGACTGAACAAAGGTTACAATACCAGCTGTAGCCGGCCAATTTAAGCTAACTGCAACACAACACTGTTCAAGCTAACAAAACTGCCTTAGCGACTTGACTGTGTTTCTATGAAGTGTTTTCCCAACACTTTTGTTTTTCCTTCCACACGTTTGAGGCTTGAAATGATGCTTGGGTTGTTGTATATTTTAGGCTGTTAGAAGAAGAATTTTTACACAGTAATTTTTTATTTTTATTGCAAAGTTGGAAAAGAACAGCTGTACAAACATAGAAGTAAACAAGACGTTTATCATAGTAAAGTTTGACTATCACAGCCTCAAATTATGATACAATTATAGTTTGAATAAAGATTAACAGACAAAATAAACAAAAATAAAGAAGGACATGCAATAAAAAGAGTAAAACTGAATAAGTAAAGTAAAGACAGAGGCATATACTGTATATACGAGGTGCAAATCAAAAAGTATTATGATAAATTAGTTATTCCTGGAGAAAATAAAAGTTGTATGAGTCAAATAGTTTTATAAATTTCTTATTTTTAAGCAATTTAACAAAAGTGAGTAAAGGGTCTATTTCTGCTCAGAGGTGAAGAATATTCAGTACAAAATCTAGTAGTACTCTATGCTTGTGTAGGTACCAAGTGTTTAATGCGTTTTATTTACAGAAACAGAAAAACAGAGTTTTTACGTTGCACATTGTATACTGTACACAGAGGCTTCTAGAGCTGTCACTGTCTGTAAATTTAGCTAGACGAAGAAGTTAAAGGCTTAGATCTTGTGTGAGAGTTTAAAGTGGGTTTCCCTTACTTTGCACACAACACAGTAAGGAGGAGACTTGGCACCCTGCTACTTTCATAGCATGGATCTGCAGCTGTTCAGTAATAGTGTAACTTAATTTACAACTGGTGACCCTGTTTGTGTAATTAGATGAGGATGTACTTGTGCCCCATCGAATGCCATTTCTGAACAGCCATTTTTCATATGTCTGCTTAAAAAACTGATTCATACTGCATTCTTTTACATTACAAAAACACAACCACTCTAACTTGTTGTATCTTAACTCTTAACTCTAACCGTAACCCTTTGAAAACAAGAGCGCCTTGTGAAAACTTGTTGTGCCAGTTATAGATGCTGCCAACTGAAAATACATGAGGTCTGTTTATATGTCGAATTGGGTAAACAGTCCTGTGACCAATACAGCAGCCAGCCATAGTGTCCAGTCCCAAAATAGTTTTGCACACAGGCAGCTGCCATTGCAAAGCTCCATTTTGTGTCCTGTCATCTCTGTGACACAGATCGCAGGTTGTGTGAGCTTTGTGTCGCTAACATTGTGCTCTTTTGATCACAGATAACACAGAGGGAATAGTTTGACTAGTAATAGTCACTCAAGCCTGTCTGAAAATGTTTTAATAGATCTGAGATAGTTGCTATCATCGTGCACAGTTTTTAAAAGTATGACACAAGTATGAGTAACTTCCTCAGTCATTGTTTAGAAGCTATGAAACCAAGGAAACATACAATTCTCGAATAGAAATATAATTGAACCAGATTCAAGACAGAATTATAATTTGCCTTTAAAGCAAAGAAGGGAAGTCAGTTTTCTTCATACACCAACCTAGTAATTGAAATTATACTGACATAAAGACAAAACAACACAGGAAATGCTGGTAAATGTAGATGTTCTCATGTGTGTTTTTGATTGCCCTCATAGGAGTTGACTTCAAAATCAAGACCGTTGAGCTGAGAGGGAAAAAGATCAGACTACAGATATGGTGAGTAATTGTACACAAGATTCCAGTTCCTTTACCCCTCTACATAGCACATTTCCTCTGTCTGTCCTATCATGGAGTGTTTCCTCTGTCCTATCATGCTGCAAACCGCTCTAACGAACAGATACTGGTGGCTTAGTGGGTGCATCTCAGCTTTGTATAGTAGGTAAGGCATGTGCAAAAGTAAATACCTTCAATTTGTTAATCATGATAAAATAAAGTAAAGTAATAGCATGTATATGTTTTGCAAAACTTTTTAAATGAACGATTAACAGTGAAGGGGTTTATCCAAAGAGCATGTTTCTCCAGTGGGAATCTAACTTTTAACTGCTACCTATGGAGCAACAATACTCACCCATGTTGTTGTCTAAACAACAACCATTGTAGTCTTGGTCAAAACAGGCGATGGTGTATTTGTTACATGTAGTATCACAAGTTATTTTTGTAATGACTTACAACAAGTGCACACCTATATGTGAAAACACAACATATACTCAGTTTCCAATTTATTAACTGCACCGTAGCTGCTAAAACTAATGCAGTCCTGCAATAAACCCTCCTTCATGAAGGTCATAATGTTCAGTTTCTTTTAATGGGGGTAAGCTAAATAACAGAAACATCCTTCTGTATAACACAAGACAGTTCAACAGCACCACAAACTACATCCTCCAAAATGTTCATATAACTGAATCAACACCACTTTCAACAAAAACTGAACATTATAAACTTCACGAAGGGAATATTTATTATAGGACTGTTGTATTAGACTGCGTTAGTTTTAGCTTGGTGCACCTAATAAACTAGCAACTAAGTGTAAGTGTTTTTAAAAGTAAAAACCAAGGTTCAAGGGCAAAACTCTCTTGACCACAGTCTCTTCAGTGCAAACACAGGCAGCAGTTCCTGGAACTTGGTTATGCATTTAAACCCATGAAACCGCTTGCAGGATTGCCAGAGATACCATATATATGAGAGGAACCACATGGTTGTCTACACCTACTTTTGAATATTTAAGTAGTGCCACTAAAGCCAACCATGACCTTCCATCTGATCTAATCTGACACACCTGGAGAATTGATTGCCATAGTCCAAAATACGGAGTAACACCCTTCACAGATTTGTTTAAAGGTACTAATAAGTAGTAGCAATTTGATTTTAATTTAATTTGACTATTAATAGATTTCTCTTTAAAGTTTTTCCGCAATCATTTTAAGAACAAAATCCATCTTTTGTGACAGTATCCAAATCAATCCGTTAGTGATGGATGTTTGATACTGGTCACTGGAGACATACAGTGTCATTGTTGCTCAATTATAAGAGTGAACTGTCTTTTTGTTTCACTTCATTATTCTAATATATTATTATATTATTATTATATTATAAATTGCTGAAAATTGTTCAGAAGTCTTGAGCCAGCCTAGTGTTATTGCTCAAACAGACCACCAGTGATGGGGATGATGTTATTTGATTCTGCAGTGCCTCTGGTTGTGTCTTGTGACTTTAACTGGGCTTTAATCACATTTTGAAAACATCTAAACCATCCAGTGCTCTTGTCCAACGGTTGAAAAACTGATTAACATGCCACAGATTACAGTGAGGAAAGCTTGTATATGCCTTTGTGTGACAATGAGTGTTGGGCTAAAATGTGGGAATGCCATTGCTTGTTTCACTAACACATCTGACCTCTTCGCTAACACCACATCCACCCTCCCACCCCCACATCACATCTGCCGTTTACCACGTCCCATTTTGTTCCCGCTCCTCTGCCCTGTCCTCGACCTGTCCGATCAGGAAGGCCGCCCTCACTTTGTCTTGTCTCTCATGTCGAACTGCTCGCATCAAGCTCCATTACTGCCGCGCCCGGCCTTACCTAACCCTGCCATTGTGCTGCTGTGTCTCTGTCTGCGCTCCTGCTCATAAGCCTGACTGTGACTCACAGGGGGAAACGGGGAGAGACTAGCTGGCTGAAGGTACAGTAACACTTCGCTGTGAGTGGAGCTCCAACTGCTTGTCATGCTGCTAACCCAGACTCAGATGATCAGCTGAATCTTAACAGATCCGAAAAAATATCCACTCAGACATTAAAAAAATATCTTTGTACCTTTACATTTATTAAATGAAGAGTTAATTTAAAAAAAAGAATCATATCTTCAGTTTGACTTGATCTCATTTCAGGTGCCTGTGATTCCTATTGATCAACCTGTAATTGAAGCTATTACTTAAAAAAAGACTAATCATTTTAAACTAGTGAATGGTTTATAACTCACGCTGCTGTAGCTGTAACTGACATTTTCAGGTGTTTATTAATGCAGGATTTTCAACAACTATACAGTTACTTCTACTATGAAAACTCATTCTGTGTAATCACAGCCGTGTTTAGCCTCGACTTATGGATGCCTACAGGAGGCATTGTAGTTATCGACAAATACGTCAATAAACACTTATGTCTGCTTACAGCTACATTGTGGTGTGTTAAAAGTGATTCACCAACTGTTAAAGTAAAATGTTACAGAGTTGACAATCGTTTCATAACTGCATGTTTCTTCAGATTATCTCATTTTGGAACAAATGTCAGATTCCTGTTTTTTTTTTGTTTTTTTTTAAAGCTAGATACAAGATGATGATGATGATAATGTTGGTGCTCATAAAGAAAGATTCAGTGTTCATAAATGAATGGTGTCTAAAGAAATTAGAATCTCATCTATATTGATTAGTAAAACTACATTGATAATACGTTGCTTGAAGCTGATTCTTCTTTTCCTATTTGTTGTTTGATCTTGAGAAAGTTCACTAATACATGATAAAAAAATAAATAAATTTCCTTTTTTAAATACAAGCCTTAGTCATATTGATCCTTGTTTTATGAAAAACCTCTTAAATCAGTCAATAAGTATTTTGGTATTTCAAAATTATTGGAGGCACTGCACTGCTGTGACTGAGTTGATGTTATTTTAATTATATTGGGTTTAATTTCTTTCATCCAGGGACACTGCTGGTCAGGAGAGGTTCAACAGCATCACCTCGGCCTACTACAGAGGTGCCAAGGGAATAGTGCTAGTGTATGATATCACCAAGCAGGAGACCTTTGACGACCTTCCTAAATGGATGAAAATGATAGACAAGGTAAACAAACACTGTGGGCAGTTAGATATT
Organism: Seriola lalandi dorsalis; assembly: GCF_002814215.2. NCBI lineage: Eukaryota > Metazoa > Chordata > Actinopteri > Carangiformes > Carangidae > Seriola > Seriola lalandi. The sequence continues at coordinate 228,196 of NW_019524994.1, read as the reverse complement.
TCTGAAACGTCTCATTAAATGATATATGGCTTTCCTTTGTTGTCCTTGGGTGTGTTCCTGTGCTATTATTATCTGTCAAATATGTCACACGGCACCTGTTTCTCTTGTACAATGACAAAACAATTCCCTGGGTTCTGCCATGCATCTAGCACTAATGTTTACATAAACATTCAATCCACCAACAGTGGCCACCCAGCCAGCATCCCCTGATGTTCATGCTTCAGTTCTACCTTTGTCTTTAAGCTCGTTAGCACTGGCAGCAGATACATGAGCTGGAGGTGTGTGTGAAGGTGTCGCTCTGCAGAGACACGTTTCCATTATAGCCTGACCTATGCTGGATTTCTGATACTGAGTTTGCTGTTTGAGAGTTTTAAAACTCAACTGATATTAAATTTCTTTACACGATATCAATAAACCTAAATTTGTTTGTTTAACAATTGTGACCAAAGCGTGAGAACTGAGCTCCTGCAACATTTAACTGTTGAATAATAAACTTCTGGGGAACAAATGATAGAAAGGTGACACAATTTCAAAATCTTCATCATCATCTTTGACATTTCTGTACTTCAGTTTCTTGTCATTTATCAGCTGACATATACTTCAACAGTAATATATCTGAAGTGAGACAATATGGATTTATTGGTTGGCCTCTAGTTTGGCAGAGCCTGTTAGTCTTGTTGCTTGACTTTATTCATTTTAAAGGGAGTGGCTCATGTGATGACTCCTGACTCTATAACACTCATTTTATGTTAACAATAATCTCATAATAATAACCTCAGCCTCATGCAGACATGAATCAAACTGAAAAAATGTATGTCCTCATGGTCCTTTCATAGTCACAGCCCTTGTATCGTAGAGGTAAATTAACCAGAATTTAACTTTTAAGTTCCCAAAAAATGAGTTGTTCACGGTGTCAGTACGGTGTACAGATTTTGTTGCAGTGATCTGGTGTGACTTTTATGAATGATGATTTCCTGATGTGTCTCCTCTCTGCTCTCTGTTTTGTGCCAGTACGCCTCAGAGGAAGCAGAGCTTCTCCTGGTCGGGAACAAGCTGGACTGTGAGACCGATCGTATCATCTCCAGACAGCAAGGAGAGAGGGTGGGTTCAACACACAGCTGCACCCTTTCACTATATCACAGAGCCACGTCTTTGTTTTCTATAATATTTGAACCTCCCATTTCAGTTTTAGGAGCACACAAAGTCCATGTCCCTAATAGCGCAATCTACTGGCGTAATCAAATTAGATAAAACACAGTTTTTAGTATTAACAAGCCGGACTGTGTGACTTAAATTCCTTACTAATTATATTTCTGCTCCTATGAAACGAAGCAGCTGTGCTCGATTTGGCTCCGTGCTAATTTCACACTTTCCTGTGTTACAGTTTGCCTCTCGAATAAGTGGAATGCGCTTCTGCGAAGCCAGTGCCAAGGACAACTTTAATGTGGACGAGATCTTCCTGAAGCTTGTGGATGACATTCTTAGCAAGGTCGGTGTGTAATCATTTCCAGTGTTTTTTTTCTGTAAAAATCCACATTGAAGCTGCATTGAATTTGATGTTTTGACTAAAATTAGTCACTTGTGGTTATTCCAGTTGCACCTGGTGCAATAGTCTGCTCTGCCTTGCCTTGCTCAGTAGTGTAATTAAATTTCATACAATCTGTCTAAATGAAGAATAGATTAAATACTGTCTTAACTCAGCCAAATACAACACCTTAAAAAAAGCACAAAGCCCTTTTTTTTTTTTTTAAATAAAGAGTTAATATATAGTCACACAGATTGACAGGTAACTCCTTCATTAGACAGCTGCATGGACGCACAACTCAACTTCATTTTTGATAATGACAAACAGTTGGAAAAATAGAATATTTCCAGGCAGAGATTAATTACTGTGTTCACTTTGTTTCACTCAGTTTTTAATACACGGACTAGGACACGAGCACAACACAACTCTTTCATAATTATCCTTACTGATGGGACTGCATTATTTTAAATGATATGATTTCAAATGTTGTTGTTCTGTCTTTCTCTTCTTTCTTTTTATGATATTCATGTTTTGATGTCATTGTGATAGTTATTTCATTATGTTTTGCAATATTACAGTTTCTGGTGTATTGTCTATAAGGAGTAGCAGGTGTAAGCAATCTGTTTTTACTGTTTCTGCCTTGATGAAGACCCAGTGAGGATTTAAGCCTGTCTAAGTAAAGGCCTCCTGTTCTGCCTACAGTAGTTGGTGAAAGATTTCACCTTTGTTATTTACAAAATGAGACTTACTCAACACCCAATAAGTTGCCCGCTGTTTAAAAATTGAGCATATTAACCCTGAGTATTCAGATGTTTTTTCTTTCTTATTGATACAACAGATGCCTCTGGAAGTTCCCAACAAGGAGCTTTCCAACAGTGTCCTGTCTCTGCAGCCTGAACCGGAAGTGCCTCCGGAGTTGCCTCCACCTCGCATGCGCTGTTGCTGAGAGTCAGAGTGGTCTCTCTCTCACACACACACACACAGACACACACACAGACACACACACACACAAACACACACACACACACACACACAAACACACACACACACACACACACACACACACCACACAAACACACACACACACACACACTCACACTCACTCTCAGCGCTCACAGCTCACACATGCAGAGCATCAATCTGGCCACTAGGGGGCATGACACAGCAGCAGTTTGGAAATATTGACTACTGCTGTTCAAATGCATGGACTCTCTTTAACAACCAGTATTATCTTCCCATGTTTCTTCTCCTGTTTTGTAACTGTACACTCTGACATGTGCCACACTAACACTTAGCGCCTGGCGAAATCACCCACTTCCTACCACCTTTCTGTCGACACTTGACCCAGACTACCTCATTCCTCGGACCGTTAGGCTTGCCGTGCCCCACAGGTGCCTTCAAGGTAGAGAGCCCTCTGGTAGCAGTTGCACATTTTCTATGGAGGGGGATTATTGAGGGCCTTACAGCTTGTTCTCTTCCTGTTTTCTTTTGTCATCACACATACTGTAGACTATGTTTAACATCGTCTGAGTTGCCCTGATGTTTCTGTTATCTGCATTTTCTAGCTCACAGAAAAGGGATAACGATATCTCATGTCTTTTCAGCTTAGGTTAAATTCTGGGTCTGGTACAGTAGTTTTATATTGTTATTAATAGGTTTTATTACCAAGTGAGGAGTTGACTTGAGGTAAACAAAAGCACATGATGTAAATATGGTGTGTTGCTGTAATGACTGGACAAGGTGCAGATTTTTGTGGCCAGCAGAAGGTGGTTTTGTGGTGGTGATCATATCAGTTTGTATTCCTTTGCCTTAAAGTATTAAAGTGGCTGGAACGGCTCTTTTCACATTTGTATAAATCGTAATGTTTTGCACTACAATCCATCTTAACTAGTAAAGCTGACATGCAGTAGAAGAAAGTACACAAGTTGTAGTATAGCACTAATAAAGATCAGCGTTTGCCGCAGTAGTGGCCGCTCGGAACCACTCTTCCACATCCTGTTAAAGTGGGTTGGAGATGCAAGGAGAGATGGGTAATGTAGTCTTTGAGGGATTGGTGTTTTTCACAGGGACATTTTCCATGTGTGTTACTGGCTTTTCAGAGGGAAATAGAGACAGTAAGAAGCTACACAGACACATGGTTTTCGCCTTCATTTTAATATTTCTAAGTGTTTTTGTTTTGACCTTTTTCCTTTGAATTCAGATACAGTTTAGAGAGGAGTCTCCCTTTGCAGGGTGAAAATGCAGGAAGGGTTGTGTTGTATTTGAATGACTCAGGAAACTTTGATCGGCTCATTTTCTCTGGCTTTTTATTGCAGACTTGCTTCGAGTTTCATATCAAATTAATAAAGAAACATCTTCATAAAAATCCCGCTTGTGTTTTATAGAGGAGGTTAGCAGCTTTGAATTTATGATTTGGCAGTTTGTTATGGACCAGTGTGGAGATTATGCACATTTGAAAAATACTAGGCTATGCATGTTAAGCCCTCCTTCGTTCATAGACATTGGTCATGATTAAATTCTTCCATCTTTGTTGTGGGATTAATGCAGTAAGAGAAATGTAGCGCTGTGGATGTTTCTGTCTTGTTACATGTTGAAGTAAAAACTGAGGCTGAGGAAGGACGAGATTTGGAATTAATCAAACCGACTTTCTATAGGTTAATTTTATTTTTTGCTGAGGTTTTATGTTAAGTTCAGGCTTTTGTGGACTTAAAATGGCACATTTTGTATTCTAACAAATGAATAGTTTCATACCAGAAGAAAAATGTTGAAAAAATGAGACTTTTGGCAACAGAACAGTCACTGACATCCAAGCACAACGACCTTCACATGCAAATGTCCAATTTAGCAATTCGATCACTCGTGTTTTGAAATGCTGAGCTGTAAACATTTCTTCAGACATTGTTTTTTGGAATGAAACCTTTCACCAACCCCCCCACCC
>NW_019524994.1:191931-223712 GCF_002814215.2 Seriola lalandi dorsalis | reverse complement strand
CCCACCCCCAACCCCCACCTTACTTTTAGCATTTGCCACTAACCCTGTTTTAGTAGCCAAGCCTTATGCTACTCTGTGTTTTAAATATACATTAAAACAAATGCTTTTATTTGAAATGTGTATCCTTTAAGATGGAAGACTGTACTTTGTATTAAACCCGTTTCAAGTCTTTGGGAAGTTTTGGCATGTTCAAAGCGGATTTGTGGTATTTATAACTTGTGGCATTCTTGAACTAATGAAATGCAATTAAAGATATCTATATTTATTACCAGAATATGGTCTTGATTTAAACGTGTGACTGTGTTTGTCTTTCCAAAAGCTGGATCTGTGGCTTTCAGGGGACCTTGAGTAGATTTTTCTTACACAAAAATGAATTGATGCCGTAGAGGTGATGGTTTTACTTCAGTATAAAGATTAGAGATTTTGGATTGGGGTCTTGAGGAAAAAAATGATTTGAAGATCTGACTGACATCAGATTTTCCATGGGAATAGGAGGTTATTGGTTCCTCCTGACTGTATTTTTGCACCTCACGTGAGGCTGTTCAATAGTGTGTATACTGTATATGTATATATATATATATATATATATATGTGTGTCATTAAGGCATGCGCACCAAAGCTTGTCAGACCTGGTCCCGCCTGGTCCCAGAGAAAACAAGGGGTGTGCTTGGGTTACTTGTGAGGCAGCAGCGCATGCGCCCCGAAGAAAATCACGGCCGTCGAGCTTCACACCGCAGCGATTGCAGATCTTACATGTCAGATAGGAAAGGAGTAGGAAAGGGGGTACGAGACACGGGGGCCCAACACGCACACCCCGGTGAAGGAGAGGGATGGAGACCCGGCGTGCAGAGGAGGAAGAGGGCTGACGCGACTCCGACTGACTCCTCTCTTTCTAACTTGAGCCTTACAAACCCTGTCTGCAGATGCAACCTGTCTGTCAGCCCATCCGTCCCAGTAATCCCTTTTTTGTATTGCAGCGTTTCCTCCAAAGGGGGCTACAGGCAGAGGGGACTACAATGACAACCTGGTGAATGCAGACAGGATGGAGTAAAACATCCAGCACAACGCAGGATGCGCATCCCCAGCCCGACAAGGAAGAAGGTAGAGAAACCTGGCTGTTTTCCTGGTGTCGCATGTCAGAGATTTTCCGCGGTGCTGTGGATTGATCGTTTCCTTCAACGCCCTCCTGCTGCCGGTGTCGGTGTATAATGGAGAGCTCCAATGGCTCTGGCAGCGACACCAAACCGCAGAACCACCAGTTGGAGAAGAAGAGACTGAACCGAGCGCCTTCCCCGGCCAGACCTTTCCTCAAGGATGTGCACTCCCGCTCCACCAAACCACCTGCCATCGTACCGAAATCCCCCAAACTCAACAAGCAGCAGCAGTCTGCCACAGTGCCCTTAGCCCACCCGAACCGCAGCTCCAGACGCAACACCACCGGGGCGAAGGAGAAACCAGCCACGGTAAAAAGTAACACCAAGTCGACTGTCGCGAAAAAGCCCACTAAGGTGCCCCAGCATGCAGCAGCCGAGCCCAAAGCCACTAGCACCAGACCGGACAGTACCAGCAGTCCGACTCTCGCCAAAGGCAAGAAAGGGAAACTAGCCTCGGGGTCCCCGGGCCCTCACACCCATGGATCCCCGATTCGGGTACCGACCGGAGCGCCTCTCGGCCGCGTCAGCCAGACCGACAGCAGCTCAGACCTGTCAGACTGCCCGTCCGAGCCGCTGTCGGACGAGCAGAGGCTGGCACCGGCCGTTAGTAGCGACGCAGAGTCCGGTACCGGCTCCAGTGACCGGGATCAGCTGGGAGCGGATAATCCCCTGCGGGCAGAAGCTACCGGAGCTGCTGCTGCTGCTGCTGCTGCTCTGCTCCGCTGCGCACAACAGAGGCTTCCGCCGCCAAGGGAAGCATGTCTCAGGCTCAGCCCGCTCCGGGGGCGCACGGAGAGAAACACAAGCAGGAGAAACCCTCAACAAGCGCACAATTCAAACTGCCAGGCACCAAGGATGTAAACGAGGAGGACCTGCTGAGGGAAATTGAAGATTTGAGATCTGAAAACGACTACCTCAAGGTAAGGCGGTGTTATCTCAACAAGTAACAAGAGAATCAGTGGTGGCAGTGATGCTTATTTGTTGCATATGCTTCATATAAACACCTAGTTCAATTTTACATTTAAAAAATTTTGTGCTGCATCATTTGATCTCCTAATACAGCAGCAGCTGGTTTTCAAAGAAGACACAGAACTGTCCCGGTTCGGTAAAGTCCCGGGTTTAGTAAAGTGTCCTTGAGCAACTTCCACCTGCTCAATAATTTAACTCATAATCTTACTGAATAAATTACCACAATCTAAACACAGTTCCCTTTGATGCCAGCTGTCATCCCCATGTAGACTCACTCTCCATCCATCATGTCTTTTTCACCTTCCCGGGTATCCCCATGGGTTTGACCTTCATTGATGGGAGATTTATTGATAGTGGCTTCACCCTGTGTGTCCTTTAAGTTTAAATTGTCTTTTTAATATCGTTGCTGTCAAGTCACCAGAACCTGTTTTGACAGAAAGACTCATCATCATTTTGTCCCCTGTGTGTTACATTTGGGACACATTGTCTCCATGTGAACAGATTGAACACAGGGGAAACACTTACTCTTATTTAACATGTGATTTTTATGAGGCGGCATACATAACATTTTGAAGTTAGTGTATCATCTGCACAAGGACATTAACTGGTGAGTTGACATCAACTACACACAAGTATGGGCTGTTTAAGTGGACAAATAATGGATCCACGGTGTGCCAATGTGCCACCATTGTATTTTTGCATGAAGATCCTACTTGAAGATTTCATGCAGGACACCCCCCCCCTTTCTATAAGTAGGCTATCCCAATAAGTTGGGGAGGGGAGGCAAACAGATAATGCGGCAAACAATCTTGCAGTTTTTTCAGATGGGAGACAGGTTTATTTGCATGTTGCTGTGAGTATTATTTCAAACTTGATCACGCATGTCTGGGTCTCTCTCTTTGGCTCGGTGAAAACACAAGAGAGTTAATCAGCTTTACTGGCTCTCGCTGTAATGGCTTTATCCCACAGGACTTGATAACAGTCAGATGTCCCATGTGTGTGGGGTTCAAACGTCCTCCCGCCTGGCTGTCAGTCTGCCAGCTGGGTCTCTGAGGTGGACTCCGAAAACACCCCCAACCCCCGTGTCCCAAAATGTCTGGGAGACCCCGTCACTGCTGCCTCTTAGGCTCTATGGAGAAAACACGTTTATCACATTTATTTTTATTTTTCTCAGAGTTGACACCTCTCAGTTTAATTCTAGTGTTATTCTATTGTAGTTTAGGTATTTTGGCCTGTTTTGATTGGATTAAGAGAAGAGTGAAAGAAAGTTGGGGGTAATGTGTGACAAAGGTCATGAAGGGGATGTAAACCTTTGTTATTGCATCCAAATCAAACCAACTGGATGATGCCAAGAAACTGAAATTTGGGGCTTCAACTCACCATTATTTTAATGACAGGATAATCTGCTGAATACCTTTTAATTAATCAGTTAATTGGACCGTAAAGTTTGTTCAATGAAGTGTCACAAAATAACACAAATTGCCTAGAGCATTGTTTTGTTTGAACAACAGCTGCACACCCAAACTGATTCAGTTTACCCTCAAATATGAAATAACAAAAATTGAGACGATGGAACGAGAAAATATTTGGATTTTTTTTCTTGAACAATTCTTATCCAAATTGCTGCCACTTGAATCTTCTGTCAGTTGAGTAATAGATTAATACACTTGTTTCAGTTCTACAGTTTTTCAAAAGCCTGCATCTTATTTGATTTTTAATTAATCAAGTGTCAGAAAATTGAATTAAACAATCCCCATTGTTTGATGTCAGCGTCTTTAGTGTGAAGATTTGCTGCTTTCTTTTTTGTTTAATATCATTGTTAACCTAAGATCTTTGTGTTTTAGTCTACTGGTCAGACAAAACATTAACTAATATCATTTGATTAAGCAAATTATTGATGTTTGATTGATTGATGGGTGAAAATAATTGCTTGTGGCGGCTCTAATTATTTTCATTATTATAATCTGCTGAATACTTGTTGGTTGATGAAGTAAGACCAGCTTCCAAGGTGTCAGTCAACTCATCAACTTATTTTTGCAAACCTACAGTATGTCTACAGTTGAAACAATTACTCAATTGTAAATTAATTACTTAACAGAAATTGATTAAGATTTTGTCCTTTAAAGCAAAAATGCCAAACATTTGCTGACTCCAGCTTATAATAGCAAATTGATTATCTTTAAGTTTTTAATTGTCGGTTGAGCAGAACTCACTTTATGGACACGTCACTTATATAAATAATGGGCAGAGAAAGCTACTGGATGAGGAATGATGATTATTAATCCCTCTCTGTGTCCTGCCGTGATTGCTGCAGCTGGAGCTCGGGAGCAAAAATATTCATTTCTAATTAGTTACAGCGACTGCTCAGTAAAGATAGCCACACTTAACACCTTTAAAGAGATGACTAAGTGCTGGGGATGACTCGGTTACACACTGTCCGTAAAGATCAGTGATATTCCCTAAATATACCTGCTCCCAGGATGCTGCTCTGCCTCTGGTTCTGCTTTTAACCTGGCCATCGATTGGGCTGACCCTGTGCGAGGTCATTAGCTCCTTCCTCCAGGGCCCTCCTCAGATAACAATGGGCTCTGTGCTTTTCCAAATGAGGATAGATTTGGTTTTCATTAATTGAGACACTCTCACTCTCTCCCTCCCCTTTCAGTATCCAATTGTCTTTTCATCAGGTGCCACACAAGGAATATCCATCCCAGGGGAAATCTGCTGAGCAAACTGATTCCCCAGCACAGTAGGCAAACAAAAAACCCCCGAGGTTATCAACAAACTATTGTAGCATCTCAGTACCACGGATAAATCTGGGTTGTTTCATGTCGATAGGAGATGGATGAATATGAATGCATCCAATCCAAGAGATAAGATGCTTAGAGCCAACTAGTGATGTTATATCATCAGCACTAAGAGTACTTGCATTACTGGAACTCATATGTAATCGTATGAAAGCATTAGCATAATCTACAAAGGTATGTTATTTATATATATTGTACTTTTTAACAGCTTCATACCTGAAAACCCTAAAAATGAATGTAGATAAACTGTCTTTTCACTACTAAAATCACTGCTTGGGAAAACCAAACTTTAATACTTTAATAGCAAGAGAAATAAAAGATATCAGTATATCAAATGTATCAGTCTTTCTGGCAGAGACATCACAGTCTTTTCTCCTATCTGTTTTTTTCTTTCTTTTTTTTCCATCTCTAGTCAAGTTAATTCATTTATGTAGTCCAAAATTACAAATCGCAAATGTGCCTCAAAGGGCTTCACAGTCTGTACAGCACATGAAACCCAGTGTCCTCCCAGCCTCAATTTGTGAAAACTAATGACTGGCTTTGGACGATCGTCTGCATGTTTTAACAGGAAAATTTGCAGTGGAGTTTCATGAAGCTCAGAGGCCGAATCTCTGATCTGTCCTACGACGTCTCCACTGGCAGCATTTTACCCTTGTACATATGAAATACCGAGATCGAATGTTCAGAATGCTGTGACAATTAATGAGCACATTCTTGGTCCTCAGAGGATGAACCGTCTGCCTCTCTCTCGGTTCTCTTTGTGCATAATCCTTAGGACAAAATGGCACTTTGAGCATGATAGATCACGCACACAAACATGCAAAATGTACATGAGCAATTTGTTTGTCCAACACTTTTTTTTCACATTGTAGGGAGCTTTAGACCTTTAGTTTTATGTTTCTGTATCAAAACTTCTACAAATATATAAATATCAGTAGCTTCATGACTGTGGAGCTGCTGAATAATAACTCCCCTGCTCACCAGTTAAAGTATTGTTGCTACAGAATTGGACAGTTTATCATTTACAGCAACAGCACTTTAACTCGGATGTTTCCTTCAGGCTAAACTCAGCTCATCCCCTTTAACCTTCATACACAGAAACTCTAAAGTGCTTGCTGCTGTTCACAAAGAGTAACGATAACATTGATTATAGTATAACCATAAAAGCCAGCATGATGGTGTTTTACAATTCTCGTCCAACATTTTCTACAGCACGGGGTTTGTATTAGAAGCCAAGTGACATAATGACACAAGTGTTGGATATCATTGTTGTAACTGAAGTAACAGCTGGGCCCTGTTTCCCCTCTCTCTCTCTCTCTCTCTCTCTCTCTCAGGATGAAGTGGACGAGCTGCGAGCGGAGATGGAGGAGATGCGAGACAGCTACCTGGAGGAGGAGGTCTACCAGCTCCAGGAGCTGCGGAGGGAACTGGACCGATCCAACAAGAACTGCCGCATCCTGCAGTACCGCCTGCGAAAGGCCGAGCAGAAGAGCCTGCGGGTCGCACAGACGGGCCACGTGGACGGAGAGCTACTCCGTAGTCTGGAGCAGGACCTGAAGGTCTGTGTCTTTGCTCTTCTCAGTATCTACCGTATGTTTGTTTCTTTGCAATTAAGTAATGCTAATTAGGTATTTTTAGATTTGACGATTTTCATGCCAGTGTTGCCTCAGAATTTTATCATTACTACCTGGTGACGCCCTCAAAACAGAACATGCAGTCATCTTGAAACAGTTAAGCTCTTCATTGAGCCAAGACTAATGACACACAGTTTATAACTCTTTTAAAGAGGTGATCCACAGCACCTTTTCATTGTTTGCTGAACCATGGGAACCAGATTGACTTAAAGTGAATAAATGATTTGCACCACATCCAACTAGAAAATGAAAACAGTAAATAAAAAGCGGAGATGCTTTTTTCATACAGACCGCTGACAAAGGCTGCAACTAACAAATACTAATATCAATAAATCTGTCAATTGTTTTATTTATGATAATATGTAAAATTTTATAGCGCGCTTCTTAAAACCCAAGTCACAAAGTGCTTCATGCAAGGCAGCCAATCAAAATTATAAACTCATTCAATTTTGTGAGAAAACAGATTAAATTAATTTAAGTAACGTAGGATGCGAGAAATAAAAATTATAAAGAAATAAGCAGTTTAAGAAAATAATGGCTTTATCATCAGTTTCCAGGGCCAAGGTGATGTTTAGAAATCGCTTGTTTTGTCAGATCAATAGTCCAAAACCCAAAGATATTCAGTTTACATTTTTGACTGATAAATTCAGAACTACAATGTGTTGATCAGCAGCTTGTGGATGTTTAGATTTTTTAGATTTTTAACACAGCCTGATACATTGGTGTAATGTGTGTGTTGGTGTGCATCTGTCAGCCCATTTTAAATACATAGATGGTGTATCATGTGTGTTGACGGCACATCTAAGTAAATATTCGTGAACCTGTTTTGTACGATGTAGATTAATGCCGCTTGTTTGTTCTCAATCTCAGGTGGCGAAAGACGTGTCGGTGCGTTTGCACAACGAGCTGGAGAGCGTGGAGGACAAACGCAGCAGAGCCGAGGATGAGAACGAGCTGCTCAGACAGAAGATCATCGAGGTGGAGATCTCCAAACAGGCGCTGCACAACGAGCTGGAGAGGACCAAAGAGGTAAGGGGATGATAGGGCTCAGATGCTGGTTATTACAGTGTTGGTGTTGGTGTCAGGTCACCGCCGCACGTTTGTTCTCATGCACACTAAGCCATGTTTTTTATCTCACTGAACGGTGATTGTTTAGTGCACATTGGAAACGAACCCATTAAAGGAATCCAAGAAATGCACTTATGTTTAAACAAAAGTGCCTCTGTTGATGTAAAAATAACCCAGATCATAGAATTTGTTCTGAGCTTGTGTTAAATGTATGAGGATAACGGTATTAAAGTCGAGAGGGTCATCAGTAAAGCAGCGAAAAATTACTGTAGCAGTGGACGTAATTATAGTTAATTGAATTTTGTCGCCTTTAATGCATGCCCAATAATGCATGTTTGACATTCAAATGAATGCCGATCAGCAGCCTGATCAGCAGGGTCATTGCGGTGAATAATCCCATCAATTGCTTAACCGCTTCCCGACAGCCCCTTCAAAACAACTGCTTTGTGCAGTGATGCACAGACTGATCTGAGCAACCTCAGTTGACAGGCATGTGAATTTTAACAACTTATTTATTCAGGGAAATCACTATTTTAACTACAGGTAAATTAGATGTGTGCTCATTTGGAAGCTGCCCAGTGCTTCCTCAACACTGCTGATATTCAGATACTGCTACAGCACTACTCAATACTACCTGAAGTTGCAGCCACCCCTCCCCCCTCACAGCTCAGGTGTTTTCACAAACTCCAGGCCAAAAATGGAAATTCGGTATCTGTGAAAGAAAGATGTTCAGCAGCTTCTTCCAGACTCCTTCCTCAAGGCCAATCTAAATCAGCCAGTTCAAACCTGGTGTTTCATAGTTTTCAAGCTGTGTAAACAGTCGTCTGTCTGAGCCTCAAGCTGTCGTTGCTGGGGTTTGACTCCCTTTACTTACAGGCTGATGTCACAGTCACTACGTGTTAAATAGGCTTGTCATATGTTGTCATTCTCAGGATGAAAGGCTGCTCTGAAATGCAATCATTTGGCATCTTAGTGGCACAAAATATAATCCAGGACAGTTTTATGAAAAAAAAAGAAAAAAAAGAAAAAGTTTTACAGAATTTTGAATAGTTTGGGTATTTTGAAGGTTTTTATCACTGTATGAATAGATGGAGGAGCGTGTCAGTGCTACAGGGATATAAGAGCAATGGAGCTTCAGCGCTGTCAAAAAATATGTGTGTATGTGTGTATGTACATCGACAAGGAGATCATTTTTAAGTTTTTCTTTTTATTGTTTGGAGGAATATGTTTTGGCACTTCAGTTCCCGTCATCTTTTGGATCACATGTATGAGCTGCTTTTTTCATTCTGTTTAATCTGCACTGTAATCATAGAAGATATATCTGTTGTTTTAAGAACCAAAAACCATCTCAGTGTAGTTTTACATCTCCTCTCTCAGACTTCTCTCTGGAGCTCCAGTAACAACAGGTCGGTGAGCCAATCAGAAGAGAGGAGGCTCTGAGCATCTCTTCTGATCATGGCTGAGAGACTGCTTTATTTGTGACATCACAAAGTTCCAGAAGTCCTGACTTAATATAGAACCTAGAGCTGCTTTATAATCAAACAGCACATGAACATTTACCTTTATACAATATGGGACCTTTAAATTAATGCATAAAGAGGACTGGAAGTTTTTTTCAGCCCTACTTTAGAGTTCAGACTTTTATCTATGGAGTTTTGTGTCACTATTACTCTCATGTGGAGAAAATATTTGCTTTGATCGAAGTGGAGTGAGGTCTTCTCACAGGTAATAAGATGAGCGGAGGCTATTCTCGGTGCTGCTCAGGTTCAGCTACTTAGACTAATTGATTTTGACAACAGCAGGTAACATGACGTCTGGCAACAAAGAGAAAGTAGGCTAATACCCGACCAGTCAGAATGGAGACGGGGGCTTTCTCTTGGCAACTGGATGACACCATTTCTCTCCTTACTGTCGTCATGTGCGCCACAGCGTCTCCATACAGACTGTCTGTGTCTGTTGTGTGTCTCTGTCTGCTCTCCAAACCTTTTTTTTTACTCTTTGAAAATCTATATTCTAAAGCCGTAATTGTTGATGCTGGCAACATTGTTGTTTTCAAAGGCGACTTATCAGCACCTGACCAAGCCGCATGTGCTGGGACGAAGACAGAAAATAGTCTGGATGTGCTAATGCAGCAAATACAAACTCCGGTTTTTGTCGTTGTCGCTTTGCACTGGTGGCTTTCTGAGAGGAAATAACTGGTGCACAGTATGACTGAAGTGAGGGGACACTGCACATGAGGGGTTTCTCTAATTTGAACAGCAGTTATATCTTTGGTGTTGGCGGGATTGTGGCACATGCGGCCACAGAATGACACAGGCTTCCTTGTACACACAGACGTAGTGGAGGGAGTAGGAGACAGGCCGAGGTGGCGGCTGCTCAAAATGATTGCAGTTTTTTTTTTTTTTTTTTGGTGGTCCCCCGAGGTTTGCCCCAGAAAAACAAAAGCCATCTCTGAATCTGCACCTCGATATCATGTGACGCCATTTCTTTTTCTCCCCCTCCTCCCCAGAAGTGCTTACTTTATGATGTAGCAACCCAATATTTTCATTTTGTTGCATGGAATTTCTTTTTCCAGGACTTAAAAAGCATGTATTCATTTTTTAAAAGTCTTTAATTCCTGTGAAATTCATAATGCACAGCAGGAAGCCATTTATTCTTTGTTATTGTTGATAAAAAGGGATGATAATAGTGTTATTAACACGCTAAAAGCATTTAGTTTGGGATAAATGCAGTTGAATGAATCTCACAATCTGCCCTCTGCTCTTGGAGTTGCTCAGTCACAGAGATAAACATCAGGTACAGCGGAGAGAGGAGGAGCACGCTTGATGATAAGAATGTGGTTCAGCTGGACTGAAAGATTGTTCTTTTCCTTTTTCTGCTTTAATTAGAGCTTGTAAATTTTTGACCAAGGTGTAATGTAATTCAGTGAAAAGCACAAAATTCCTCCACCTTCTTTTGTCTAAATGATCTTTATCACTAACATGTGAATACAAACAAGCTGCTGTAAGATTTCACAAGGAAACAAGGTGTTGTCACTTTCCCAGTTAGACAGTTATTTATTTATTTATTATGTCATGCACACACAAGTGCCCAACCCACATAGACTTATAAAAAATACCATTGCAGAGATGAAGTGATGCAGTGATGTCAGGCATGAACATGAACTTACATTACACTGCAAACAAAGATCCTTGTCTTCTGTGCCAGGCTCTTCGATTACGATCAGCCACATAAAAGATTCCATTACTAAAACACAGATCAAGTTTAAAAGAAGAAAAAAATTCATGCAGAAGAACTTGCTGGAAATTAAAGACATTTTACTAAAATAAGTAGGTCTTAAATCATCATATAATGAGTATTAAACATGAAATAGACCTCATCTACAATCTCACATAAACCTGCCTGGTTTCATTAGCTAATGATAATGTGTATGAATGTAACTTTGACTTTTGGCTGAATTCTGCTCCGCCTAAAGCTCTACACTAAGCCTGAGCAATATGCAAAAAAATCATATGGTGATTACTTTGGCAGATATTGCGATATGCGTCAGGATATGTGATGATGATGTGATTTTTGTGGGGTCTTGTACCAAACAAGCATGTTCCTTTATGTCCGGAGGATCTGACTTGTAGGCCTGGGCGTCTCCGTAACACCACAGTGTTTCATTTATGCTCTTTTGTGACCTTTACCTTTATCAGCTCCTGTGATTTGCATACCAAATTTTGCCATAATGTGATTTCGATAATACGTCTATTAATTGTTCAGCCCTACTCTACACTGTAGTTGTTTTTCATCAGACCGTATGAGGATAATTTAGCTTTGAATCAAAGATCTTTCAGACGGACCCTCTTTCTTCGTACACCAGGAACAATTTGCAGTGAGAATCATGAATATTACACTGCAATCTGTTTTGAATGATAATTTAAGAAAAGAAATTCCTGTTTAACTTTTCTTTTTTTTTTGCCACAGTGGTAAAAGGGCAACTGACCTCAAATAATTTGAGCGTCTCTGGCCTTTAAAGCCCGTCTCCTCCTCCTGTCCCTGTGCCCGCTCCCTGCTATCAGAGGCTACACAGACTGACTCTGGCCTACAGATTGGCACCCCTGCACAGATTAATCCAACAAGAAGGCCTGTTATAAAACAGGCTGGCGTGTTTTCATACACTCTGATGGGAGGGGAGACGAGGAGAGGAAAAAGGCAGAGAGACAGACAGGGAGAATGCTGCAGCTCAGCAGCGCACAGCCCTGATATTAAACAGTTTAGCAGAGCTGGTTCACTGGACCTTCTGTTTGTTACAGTATTGGCCCGAGGAGCAAATTACTGCTGCTGCTTCTGTGTGGTCACTGCGACGGCGAGCAGCGACCGGTCCAGAGATTTTTCATTCCTGTGACATTTGAAGAAAGGCCCACTGATACGAGTAATGAAATGGAACTAATGAAACGTCAACGTGCATAACACGAGCATCAGGTGATTTATTAGTTGTTCCCGGTCCCCTGTGATAAACTCATCTTTCATTACGGCAAAATTCAAATCCTTTGTGCTCAGCTTTTCCTCCTCGGTGAGCAGCAGGTATGTCTCACATCAGGTTTCCTCTGCTGACATACAGAAGCATCTCATGACGACAATGAGCAGAAAAAAAAAAACCTACACATTATATAACACATTTTGAAAACGCCCATCCTAAATGGAGGAGCGAGGGTATTTTACTGCGCTAACCCATGTGAACGCCACAGTCTGCTTATGCTGGTAGGATTATACTGCGATTTGGTGTAGGTGTAATTGCACCATCACATACGGAGCGCTCTCATTTCACTGGCACCAGTCAGAACATTTATACATTAAAGTCGTTTTTCATTCACCCAAATTATCAGAAGCATATTTTCTCACGCCATGCAGACAGTTTTCATGAGGACTTCTGTAAAACGTGGTTTGGATAGAACTGTTCACGGTAAGGTCTGTGGATGATGACTGAGCAGACAGGACATCGTTTCTGGAAACCTACATTGTTACTGACATTTTTAAATGTCATTTTTTTGTGTAGGTACCACAAGTGGAACTCCATTCACTTCTGTCGTATTGTGGTGGAGGCAGAAATCTCAGATATAAGCATCTGAAAATCTACATATAATACTGCATGGCTGGTAGGACTGCAACTACAGATTATTTTCATTACTAATTAACATTTCTATTATTTTTGACTCTATAGAAGGTATGTAAAATAGAAAACTTCCCTTCAAAATTTCAAAATACACAACAAAACACAAACACTTGATCTTAAAACAGAGTTAGGCTGAAACAATTAGTTCACTTATCGATTAGTCTTTCGACCGAGAGTAATGTTTTGATAATTGATTCATCATTTTATACGCAAAAATTGTGAAAATAATGCTCAATACTTCCAGGATCTGGATGTAGCCATCCTCTGAACATTTAAAACATTAACTAGTGTTGTTGTCTTAATGAGAGTGTTGGTGGTATTTGCATTTTTGCACACATGTAAAAAAAATAGGAATCAACTGTCTTGAGTCTGTTGTTGCAGCGTGTCACTACTACAGAGGTTTGAGAGGGGAATGCCTGCATTGTTAATAAGTCGCATCAACAAAGCCTGAGTGAGAGTCACTGCAGACATCGTTTGTTTCATGTCGGAGCAGCCGCCGCCTCGTGCTCCTCTCCCTCACTCCTTCCACACAAGATCTCAGAAGAAATGTTGGCTTTGAAGAATCTCCCGATTCCTCCTCCTCCTCCTCCTCCTCTTCTCTTCTCTTCTCTTCTCTTCTCATCTCTTGCTTCTCACCTCTCCTTCATATCGTCCCCCCTCTCCTCTCCTCTGCTCTCCTCTGCTGTGCTTCCCTGTTGGAGGAATGTGAAGGAATCTCATTGACCTATTTAATATCTTGTGTCTGACTGCACCAATGGGAAGGAGAGCAGGCGTGAGGAGAGGAGTAGCGTAGGGACTCTGCTGTAAGTTGAAATCTACTGCAGTGACACACATCCATATAAAGCTTCTCCATTTACATAATGAACGGGAGAAAAAAAATATTTAGTACTGTTATTCAGGTAGAGACCGCATACTGTACTTTCAGCTCTGGTCATTGTCACGTGTTCAGTAAAGTGAAAAGATGAAAAGGTCAGACCTGTGTTGGGACAATATGAAAATGAACTGACAATATCATCAAAGCATCAATTGAAGAATATTCCCTGAAAAAGGAATATAATGTTTACATTTGATGACAGCAATATTTATAGAGGTCTTAAAATGTGCTGGATTTGAAAGAGGCCAAACCTGAATCATGTGGTCGTAAGGCATTTGGTAGCAGATGTTGCGACCCTATAGGCCGACACAAAGCAAATACGGAAATCATCAGTTCTGCAGTAAACCCTGGAGTAAAGTGTTATAATTCTGAAGCGGCGTCTTTTGAAGTTGAACCCTTGAAAAATGAAATTTCTCCTCCATGTGGACGGATTTTTTTGATGCAAACAAACATGTTCGGCAATAATAATCATAAAACATCCTGAAGCATTCGCTGTTGCAGCGATCAAAGACAATTTAAAGCGTTTTCAAAAACACATTTGTACTCCTCTTAAATCTTCAGAAGTGACGACACCTGACTTGTGTTTTCGATTTATATTTTAAAGCAGTTTTATGTATGAAAGCTGACAAAATGCTACGTATATTTGGCTTGTTTGTAGAAAGCCAGCCAGGATATTTGTCTGTAAGTAGTAAAAATATGAAAACATGCTCAATTTCTGTAAATATATTCTCAGATTTAGTCGTGGTTTGTGAAAGCAAGAAACACCTGGGAGCTACGTTCTGCTTGATCAACTTGCTTGTGGGACACGACTACTGCAAGTTCAGAGATGTTGCCACTTATATAGGTCTATTTGAGGTGATGTTTGTAGCTCAAAATAAGGAAAAAAAATTCTTATGAAGGCAAATGTAATCCAGCATCTTTGTTTCCCAATAATTATTTTTGGATTATCCATATTTGATATGCTGCAGAACGATGAATCATATCCAAAAAGGATCATGAAAATCACATTTATGGTGCCGTAGAAGCAACGCCAGACAGACCTTGAGGTGTTGCAGTGGACACCTAGCTGAGATATACTCTTTAGATGTGGTGGTCAAATGTAGTAAGAATACAGTTGAAAGAGCATACGGGAATTAAGACCAAAAAAACATCATCTCATCATCCCACAGTATGCTGCTCGGCTTAACCTAGATCTGAAAAAAGAGGAACATACACAGTTCCCATCCAGTGCTTCTCTTCTGCACTGTAACAAATGGTATTAGCAGTTATATTTAGGCAGGTTGACAGCAGCTTGGCAGGCTGTAACTCAGGCTGAGTCATTGTGTTTCTCACCTCTCCTCCAAACACAAGGAACAGACAGGGCATCAGAAAAACCCAGCTCCCAGTGGTAAGATGGGGGCCACAGCCCCCAGGGAAATAGTCCTCAACAGAAGTTGTTTATGACGACGCCAAAGGTTGTAAGAGTGCGAAGATGTTGATCTTGACGTCTGTTGTGAAGCTGAGTTATATTTGAGGAAGGATTTTGGAATCACCTCCAAGCCATTGGGATTCATGCCAATGGGGGAAAAGAGGAGGTACAACACGGGATCTGATTCCAATGAAGCTGAATTAATGAATATTTTTATATCAACAATGAATCAGATGACCATGTGTGATGTGAAAGGGGTCACTCATAGACAAACTCACAGATAATTATCACCCTACTCTGTAGATCCACTCAGCTCTACTTAGATTTATATGTCTCTTTTAGCAGCTGGCTGCTGCTTTTATTGAAAACCCCCCACTCTGATTGGACTTACATTCATCAGGCGGACAGAAACACGACCCTTAAAGGGCAGTTGTTTGCTAACACGCTAGCTATAACAATCATCTGAGGTGATATGTCAGGAGCAGAGACTGTATATAAAGATGGACGTAGCCTCTGTGACGTCACCCATAGGTTTCCGAAGAGCAGTACTGAAGCTCAGAGTGAGCTGCTCTGCTGTGCCTGACTCCGTCCAAACCCCGCTAATCCAAAAAGAAGGGAGGTGGGGCGTGTGTGGAGCCAAGACTTCGGTGCATGCTGGTTTTTGGCGAGCATACGCTCACCCACCTGTCACTCAAAGCAGCACGCTTTCAATTATGCAGAAGTTTAAGACTTAATAGAATTTAAATGGTTGAGTTATATAGAAATTCACCCCCTATCCAGTTGCCACAAAGGGGGAAATTAGCTATAGAGACCAAACCCGGTTTTGTACCAGGCTTTAAACATGTTTATTTCTGCTTTAAAATCTGACATTGTAACAGGGGAGTTTATAGAGATTGACTCGCTTTTGGAGCCAGACTCAAGTGGTCATTCAAGGAACTGCAGTCTTTAGCCGCTGGCTTCATTTTTCAGCCTCGAAAGCTGCTGCTTGGTCAGGAGATGTGCGTCTGTCAGCTTTTTATGGATTTCCTCCGCCCCCTAGTGGCCTAAAAATAAATTTAAAAAATCAACGACTGTAGCTTTAAGTGGCCTGTATTGACGCGAGTTAACATTTTAAATAGGGCTTTGACTTATTATTATTTTCATTAGAGTTGCAATGAGAAGTCGATGAAATAATTAGCTAATCAACAGAAAATGTATCTGCAGCTAGTCTGATAATCCATTAATCGTTTTGTTCATTTATTCGAGCAAAAATGCCAGATATTTCCTGGCTCCATCTTCTTGTTTTTTTTTCTTCAATTATTATAGTAATGTAGTAATATACATCACTTGGGGTTGTGGGATAATGGGCATTATTTCTATATTTTTGGACATTTGAGAAAATATGATTAATTGATTAATTGAGAATTAATCAATAGTAAAAATAATTAATATTTTATATTTAATTAATCAGATAAATACTTTGTCAAGTGATTGAGTAATGAGTTGTAAAATACTCAAAGTTTCATTATTCAAATTCAATTTACTGTAATATAAGACAAAGACTAAAATAACTTAAGGATTGATCAGTTTATCATCTAATCACTTAATCACTTATAATTAATGTTCTAGTGTCAGATGCCTGTACGTGAGCTGTGCTTGTGAACCATGTTGAATCTTGTCAGGAGGGTCCAGAAATCATCGCAGCATCCCCTGCTGATGTCAGCACCAGTTCCGACCTCTCCAAAATCATCCAAGCCCGGTCACATGTTCTCCATCAGCCCGCAGTTCTGTATGTCAGAAACTGTGTGTAACCCTGTTTATACATGAGACTACAGGGTGTGTGTGAGAGTGGAGTCAGTGAGTCAGTCACTGTAGCCCGACGGACTAAAGGAGTTCATGTGATGTGGCAGGGGTCAGAGACGGTCACAGTCACAGAGGGCTCGCCAACAGCAGCAGGGTGATACAGGGCTTCCTCGACAGAGAGGTGAAGTACAAGAGAGTAAGGTTTACACAGGATGTCTGTTTCAGTAAAACATCATCACAGTTGTCAGAAAAAATACATGCTATATACTGGATACGACATGGGCAATGAACTGTGCACAGAGTACTTAACTGTCAAGTACTGAGAGCTGGAAGTTATCATATGGGGCACATGCACAGCCATACGTTGTTTACTGGTGCTGCATAAACTGATCTTTTTGGACACTTGGGAGCAGAAATAAGCAGTAAACACAACACTGATGCAGTATAGTAGCACCTTTGAATTTGAAATGGCAAACCTGTTGGCGAACAGTAACCTATTTACAAATCAGAGCAACATTTTCATTCATTTGGAGTCGTGAAGCCCTGGAGTTTTGTCCATGTACATCCAATATTCACTCTCCTTCATCCGTCTTGGTAGGCATAAGGCACAGTTGGTTTTTAGACCTTTTTCTACCTGCTGAGATGATACTGGATCAACAGTGGCTTCCACCACGAGCGTCACCTTTCACGTAGAAGTAGTGATACAATTCATTGTTAACCTGAAAATATAGATTTCATCTATATCTAATCTGTTATTTTCTACAACTCACAATGATTTCAACTTTATTTCAATTCGAGAGCACATAAGCTCGTTGATAAAGCACCGAGTTGTGCCTGGTCAAGCTTGCAGTATCCCTTTGCGTCTGCTGTCATATTCAGAGTGCTCTATTTTGGGCAATATACTGGTCTTGGAGGCTGCGTGAGAGAAATCCCCTGCGTATTTTCTTCATAAAGCAGATGCAGCAGCATGTATTAGACCCTATAGACAAGTTAGTGCTTCTGTTTGAAGTGAGCTGTGCTTGTTATAGTAGATAAGCAGAAGTGTAGGGCAGACAGAGGCTGGCAGTCTCAGCTCTCTGGGGTTGTATGTCGCATGCAAACAGTCATGATTAAATGATGACCCCAGCAATAAAGACAGAGACTTGCCTACACAGCTTGTTACACTCCAAAGCAAGACTTCATCAAAAGCTGCGACAGAGTGAATCTGATCCCTCCGGCATCCACCTCTTCCACTCGCTCCCAGTGGTTTTCATTTAACACAGACACTGATACAATGGCTGAGTGACTTTAAACGGCTCCAGAGGTTTCAAAACTTTCCATGTCCATGAATGTGTCATAAAATCAGTGTATTAATCCATCTAAAATAAATGTCTTGAGTAACAAAAGCAAAAATCTATGGGAAAATATCACTGATCATTTGCATTTACTCCTTTTATCCAAAGTGACTTACAAGCGAGGGACAACACTAAAGCTTCAGTGCATTAGGAGACTTTGAAGTAAGTTTTAAGTACTAAATCTATTCATTAAAGCAAAGTGCCATTAGATCAGGTAAAGAACTGCACCAAAAGTGCATAGTAAGTGCCAGTTAGGCATGTTAAGGTGTTAACGGTGTGAGGAGGGAAAGAGCTCTCAGAGGAGATGAGTCTCCAAGAGATTCTTGAAGATACAGAGGGACTCCTCTGCTCGGATTGTTCCACCATCAGGGAACCACACACGAGAACAGTCTGGACTGAGTTTGCCTCGTGTGCAGGGATGGCAATGCCAGGACGAGCCGAGAAGGAGCATAAATTTGTACGAAGAGCTGTCTCCAGCGGTGGAGAACAACACCGATGTTAACTGTCGACTGTATCACGTCTTTTCTTCTACTGAAGTTAGCATGCTAACCAGCTAGCCCCGGCCCATCTCGTCACTTTGCGATAATGACTCCAATCTGACGTAGCGCTGCACAGAGAGTGTGGCTTGTGGCAAACATACACTCACCCACCTGTCACTCAAAGCGGCACACCCATAATTATGCAGAACTTTAAGCCTTAATAAAATTGAGTGAGTTATATAAAAATTCACCCCTGTACAGTTGTCATGAAGGAGAGATCAAAACCATTTTTTGCTGTAAACAGGTTTATTTCTGCTGTAAAGTTGGGCATTTTAACATGGGAGTCTATGGGATTGACTCGCTTTTGGATCCAGCCTCAAGTGGCCACTCAGAGAAGTGCAGTTTTTGGTGCTTCTCTGTCGGCTTCCTTTTTCAGCCTCGGAGGTTGACGCTTGATTATAACCTTTTGTCTTGTAAACATGGCTGAAGCTTTGTTGGTCACCATCTGCCCTGATCGCCTCCCTGCAACTCTGGCACAGTTCATAAATGTAGCACTTCATTCATTAAACAAAAAACAGTTGCGTTTGAACATTTATTATTTAGTTAGATCCCTATAAGCCGCTGTGTTATAACAATAGCTGCGTTATAACATGGCCACTCTTCCATCCCATATCCCAGCCAGCGATTTTTGTGGTTTGTCTATACAACGTAATTGGGAAAACAATTTAGTCACATATAAACATGAGTTTTAGGAGACATGAGAGCGGCTGAAGATCCAGCTCAGTAAAAAAATGAATAAATAAAGTTTCGCAGCTCCAGAAAATCCACTTCAGCTTGTAGCTGTGCACCTGCTGTACAAACACAACCCCCTGATGTGGACCACCCTCTGGGTTAACAACAAGTCTCACGATCCTCTAGATTGCCGTGGGCCTCTTCTGCCACCTGAGCTCAGATTTTGTTATCTTTTACAACGCTCTGTGGCAGCTTGCTCGTCTGTTGGGATCTGATAATGACACAATATTTCAAATCTCACTTTCCTCCTTTATTGGCTCCCCTCCTACCCCTTTTCAAGCCACAAAGACGGCATGTGTGCAGAGGCGAAGGCCCCTCCTTCCTATTATCAACCTATTGTGAGCCATTCGACACACACAAGGGGACAGTGAAATACTGAGTGGCGGAAAGTGGCGCGGGGGTGAAGACGACCTCATTATCGGCCAGCTGGACAGCCCCGCCGTCCACTTGTGTTCCCCTTTTAAACCCTCATCCCCCATCCCACACCCTCCTCCGACCCTCCTCCCATCCACGCTCCAGTCACGAATGAGAATAACGAGAATCTGTTGTCTGGTTCCCATCAGTGAGCGGAGGAAACTTGGCTGGAGATCTCTGCAGAGCCACAGTCTATGATCATAGGATTATAAGGTTTTATTTATCTGTGGCTTATTAACAATAAACCCTTTCTTAATGGTCACAGACTGAAAACCCAGGCTCTTGAAAAACAGCTTGGCTCATGCTAATCAGAAATAGCAGAGGATGTTAGAAGTGGCTGCAGTCCCTTGCTATCATGACTGATGATTATCATGGGCTGAAGGACAATGAGCTGCTGATGAAGCCTTAATTAAAGCCTTGCAGCCATCTTGAGGAGGCTGTTTACAGAGACCATCAGATATAGCAGAGGCTAAACAAACTTACTGTGTTTTTCACTGTAACACTGGAATAATTCAGTGAATTCAATTGTTTGATATTTGTGATCCTACTAAGGTATTTGCCTGTGTCTACATTATCAATGCACAGGAAGCCCTGACAAACCCCCGTCTCTTATATGAGAAGGTCCTAAGTTCTAGCATTGCACCTTTTGTCTTTGCTTTTGCTTTTATGCATCTGCCATCCCTCCTTTCGCTCTCTTAATATCCTGTCACCTTTACAGTGTATCAAGATAAAGGCGAAAGAAAATACTCACATACTGAACAGATACATCTGGTTCATTTGAATGCAACCCTTGTAGCCAACATTGTAAAACAGGCGACATCTGATGACTTCAGATTTGTGGCAACCGACCGTACCTTTATCCATAATTTTACCTTCTTCTATGTCAAATCCAAAATGCAGAAGGTTTGAGGTCGTGATCATTTTGCAGAACAACTTGCTAGTTCCTCTGTTTTCCATTAAGGAAGAGAACAATAACCTTGTTTTGTGGTCAATAACCCAAGCAGCACATCTGAGTGATGGTGCATTTTACAAACAACTCCCACTGGAGTACAAAGCACAGCCTGTAACAGACACTTTAGGTCGAATGTGGTGTCCGGTTCCGTCAAAGACGTGAAGACTCCTCCTCACTAAGCTCCTCATTTGAGCTGTTCATGTTCCCCTCTGCTAGGCTGGTGTAGCAGCTGATCATGAACATCATGTATACAGAGAGAAATAAGCTGATGATGATGCAACTGTCTTTAACGCTTCGTTTAGCTCGCTTGCTGATAGCATCAACACACCCCTCTGCTCAGGACAGGTGCGAGTGTTACCTGTCAAAATTAAGGAAAAGGCTGAAAATCAATCAGCGCTAGAATGGATCAGCTGCCCAACAGTCAAACAGACTCCATCATACTTATTAGATATATCATTTTTCTCCATGTTGGAGTGATAGTTTGAATTTTGAATGAATAGTGACGGCGCTAACGCAGACTGTTTCTTCAGTAAGATTCATTTTATTGGTTCGGGTCTTTTCATGGGATTTGTCGAGAACAACAAAGGAGATAAAGAGATTCGTGTTTAAGTCGCTTTGTAAAAATGAATGAATGTAAAGATGAGTTGACCGGCTTTATCCTTTAAGTCTCCTCTGTAAGAGAAACTGTTAATCTCAGCTGGACCAACTGGTTCAAGACAGGTTACGTTAAAATGAAAATAAAAGAGAGGATCCCTGTTCTTTACGTGTGAGCCGGTGATATCTGTTGTGGCAGGAACAGCATGGGAAATGCAGTATCTCTTTCTATTTGTGATTTGTCAGCATTATTTCGCCTGGGGGCTGCAGTCAAGTGTAGCTCTCCGATCTTATCCCTCTCCTCTGTACATCATGATGAGTGCAGAGCGACATTTGCCTCCCCTGCCCTCCCTGCATGGCTCCCTCTCTCTCTTATCTGTGCACATTACACACGACTGGCACGCCGCCAGTCTGTCGTCCCAGAATACTCGGCGGACCTGCTGAGGAGTTTTGCAGGCAGATGACATGGCAGCTCTTCCCTCCTCCTGGCCTGTCTGAGCCACAGTGTCATTTATAGCTGTTAGTGTTGCTCCACAAATGGGATGGCTCCTATGACACATTGATTTTTTTTTTTTTTTTTTTTTTTCTTTTTAGCCTCCTTTTAGACTCATGGGTATGAACTGTCATTGAGAGCGTGGGCTTTTTAGACGGCTTTGGATGACCTCCAGACAGAGCAGCAGAGTAAATGCGTTTCAAATATATATTGGCCTCTTTTGGTCACCTGTGTCTCCCTTGGGGACAGTTTCTGCTGAGGCTGCACACTCTTTTTAAAGCACAGTCCTGCAACTCTTTTCAACATTTACACACATCCCCACCTGGGACCTGCCCACTAGCGTCTCCTGGCTTCACCAAGGCCTCATTCATTGTTCTCATTTTCAGAGTTGATCTCGAAACAAATACTTTTCCAACCTTGAGGTTATTGTTGCCTCCTACACTTTACTGTCTTGCAGTGTTCCAGTAAAATTAATAACAATACCACACTTCTGTAAGTTAATCTGTTCTGTTGCTGAAATGATCAGTCAGTTCATCAATTAGTCGATGGACAGGAAGTGATTCATTGTCTCTCTGTGGTTTAAAACCAAGCGGCAACCTCCGAGGCTGAAAAATGAAGCCAACACGGAGGTCAAATGGCCGCTTGAGTCCGGCTCCAAGAGTGAGTCAATCCGCACAGACGCCCATGTTAAAATGCCCAACTTTATAGCAATCAACAATCTTATTAGTCCCCAAGAACCCATATTCATCATTTTATACTGTCTTTTGAAAAGATATTTTGTACTAATAGTATTTAAAAAAAAATCAATCTAGTGAGATTTTCTGTGACTGACAGGGTTACACTGTCCACTGTCACATTACAAGAAACTCCAGCCATGCAATAAAAGAAACACACTATAGCAACTGTTTGGAAAAGTCTCAGGGCTGGATTCAGGGTTATTAAACTGTTCTTGTTCACTGATGTGGGTTCATCCTGCCCGACCATCTCCTCATGTCCCTTTTATAACAGAAATATCAATCACCACCTCCCCCTTCTGGCCTCTAGCAGTCGAGGACCTGTCTCCCTGTTTGACTCCACCACTAGCTCCCTCACGGAGCCGGGGGGGGGGGGGGGGGGGGCTGCACTTGTCAACCCTCCACATCAGCGAGGGGGCTAAATCAAGCCCACAGCAGCTCACTGTTTATCATGGCTGCATCCAGTCTGTCAGTTTGCTCTTACAAGCCACAATGTTTTATGAGACAACATATTGCAAGCAGCTCAGAAATGATTAATAACAGTACAAGCAGGAAGCGACTGCAGCCGCCTGTCACAAGAACATTAAGAACATTAAATGTTGGCTGAATGTTAATTCCTTAAAATTTACCTGTAATAAATCAATTGCTCAGTTCTCTGTGTTAAAGACGCCCCGTGTTCCTCGTCTCAGTCTTTCTACTTTATTTCCAGGTCACATTTTTCGATCTTTCCATCTTAAACCATCCGTTACTATGGCAGCCAGTGATGGACAGCCCAACCAGGCGATGGGGCATTAATTACTGTGAGAAGATTTCCTGGCTTTACTACTGTTCACACGGCAACCGACCAAAGTAGTCTCTGACTCTCTTCTGACGATCCGAGGTCAAAAGCATTTGTATTTAATTGATACAGGTTTCTTCTTTTTGGTTGTAGTCTGTGTATCCCAGTGAGACTTAAAATGAGTGCACAAGCAGAATGAACATAAGGGAAGAGTCAAGCAAACAATAGTGAAATGTGCAAATGTCAAAACCAGCTCATCTATATCAGCAGTTCCCAAGATAAATCTGAGGGGACTCAGAGAAAAAGAGAGAAAAGAAGACAAAACAGGCTTCTGATACACAAAAATACTCTATTTTTTCTGACTTTTATCAAATCTTTTCTTGTTTCTTGTGAAAACTGGACACTTTTTCTTCTTTGGCACTAAAAATCCAGAATTGGGTGCTATGCTACCTCCTGAGAGAAGTGACAAAAAGTCACCAGTTGACAATGCTTCATTTTAAGTGTTCAGTAGGTAAAAAGGTTGGATACCACTGATTTAGATTATAATCAACTAAAAATGCAAAGAAAGAAAATTACCCTTTAATTACTTTTTAAAATATCTCCTCTATATAATAAATACGTATTTTTCAGTTATTTTCATGCATACAGCATTTTCAACTTCAACAGCTAATACAGAAAACTAAAACAAAAAAGTACTTATAGAATAGTAATTACAGATTTATCTTCAGTAAATGTATAAAAATACATATTTTACTGGTAAACTGTACTAACAGACCAACAGGAAATTACAGCTAGTTACAGAGAATGATGAGTAAGCTGATCACTTGACTACTTGAAGAGTAAAACCTTTTGTTTCCAAAAAAGTGTGAATGTGAATAATATTTGGATAATGTCAGTACAGTGTTCATAGAAACAGCTGCTTGTCACACATTTCTTTGTTGGTGTAGACTCAGTTGTGTGTACAGGTCACACACTCCAGAGGCCTGATACTATACAAGTGGACTCTACATGCTCGCCCTCTTATCTGCCTCTGCCTGGTTTAATATGATTTTATCTATAAGATAACACAGACTCCTCGCTGCTTTTCTCCTTCCTAAACTTAATGCCAGATATATTGGGATTGAATAACGGGTACCAAATATATTGCTATAGCAGTGTGGCACAGAACTCTTTGCCATTGGTTATCGATGCTGATATATGAATATGTAGCTTATATGCTGCTGCTTTATGCACTGTAAGACATGCTAGAATAAAATGCTCAAAATGACAGAGTAAAAATGAATCTGGCCAGTCTGCGTGTCATATGGAGAGGAACCCTGAGGTGGAGCTAAAGCTGCTAATGGGGGGGGGGGGCGCTCACTGAAGTAAACCCCCTCCTCTCTCTCCTGCTGCCTTCTTACCGTGGGATCTGCAGATTCAGCAGTACACACTCGAGGAACGCGTGAACCAGTTTACCAGCTAGTACATTCAACACACATGCACACACACACACACACACACACACACACACACACACACACACAATGACTTATCACAAGGCTGATGTGTTGTAGTGTTAAACCTCATTCGCTTTGTAGCCACTCGAACACTCTCTTATTTATATTTGTTAAATTGTTAAATTCTTTATCCTCTAATTAGGAAAGAAATGCTACTCATTATTAGCAGTTAATTACTGACTCCTGTTGTTTTATTTCAAATCAGCATGAAAGAACAACATTGCTCTGTACTGTACAAGGGATTAGTAAAAACAAAAAACTCCTTGGGAATTTCTTGTTTCCCGTAAAAGTTGTCTCAACCTTGTATCTCTGGTTTGTGCCAGTTGGCAGCGCGGCGCCGTGTTTTCTGCACGCAGCATGCCAGGCTGTCGGGTTGTTCGGGGAGATTTGTAAAGCGTGAGTGAAAGTGGAGTGACACGCCCCATAAAAGCTCTATTGTGCTACTTTTTAATGCACGTTGGGTCTCAGACTGAGGTCAGGGCTTACTGAAGAGGAACAGTATGGGAGCGACCCTCCGCTGCTCACACGCGACCTCCTGCAGACACGCACATACACAACCACTCATTTACACACACACACACACACACACACACACACACACACACGCTGTGCTCATGCTGCTGTACAGGATGATATATAACAAGCATATCAACGTAGGTCTCTATAGCTACCAATGTCGATTCCTAAGAGAATGTTTGTTTTTTCAATCTATAGGTTCCTGTAGGACCCACAAGTCTCTAGTGGACAACCAAGAATAGAGGCACTGTTGACACCTCATATAACACACCTGCCTTTATTACCACATGTTTATTACAAAAGCAGTAACAAGTATATTACAATGCAAATAAGCCTCTTATGTTTTTTTTCCCCTCTTTGTTTGATAACAAGATAACTTGAAAATGTATAATTTGATTTGGTTGAAATACGTTTGACAGATGGTCCTTAGTCCAATAATCAGTTAATTTGATTTGTGCAATGACATGGATCAAGGATTTCCCGTATCATATGGTTATAACTTTCAGCCATAATGTTATGCTGCATGCACGGGGCGGAAGAGGACCCTGATACCAAGGACGTATTTTTGTCCTTTAAAAATTCATTAATAAAAATCTGAATTTTTTATGGAATAATGGTACAGTTGTGGGTGTTATACAGCATGAGCGGTTATTCCCGTCACATTCCTGTTTTTGACATTTAGAGCTAGAAGAGGGAAGAAAAAAAAAATCAAAAATGAAACAAAAAAATATATTCCTATTCATATATAGATATTTGCATACATATACTTAAAGTCATGTATATACATATATATGTACATTCACATCATGTACACCCATCTGCACATGTATATATGTGCATGTGGCAAAAAAAACAATTAAATAAAAAAATAAAAACCCCTTCCACATCACACACAGCCATTTGATCCATTATTAATATAAGAATATCGATAAGCTTTAAGATCACGTGTATAAAACCTATATGATGTCTAATTTTAACCAGTGCTGTGCTTTATGTCAAAACGTGCCCACTTTCAATTTCACCAAATACAGAACATTTTGTAATGTCCTTAACATGCCTGGCAGGCCCCCACTAGCTCCTGTGTTCAAGAGCATCATTCTCTTGTTTCTAACAATAAGGATTTCATATTTCACCACAGAGGTGGAGAGCACTCTCTGGACAGCTATTGATGTCAAGATGCAGGAGCGACAGAAAGGCCCAGAGTCTGTTTACAAGATACTCACATCCGCTGGGGATGGCCTGACATTGGAATGACCTCCGAGTGCTGCATCCAGCCCGTCTCACTGCCAGATACATGCACACACCGACAGTAGAGGCAGGATACACTCACAAAAACATGCACCCACACGTTTCTTAAAACACATGTGGGAGACTGATGACTGCAGATATACCCCCGTGTACACGCGCAACACATGTGTGCTCATTGTCTGAGCAGCGCACTCTACTGGATTACTCTAATTCAGTCAGCTTTGATTGGTTTAAGGCTTTTTGAAATATGCAGCAGCAGTAGCTTCAGCAGTAGCAGCAGCAGCAGCAGCCAGCCTGGGGTTTGTGCACCATTTTCAACAGCAAATTCAATTTCAGTGGGTTGCGTGGTTCATATTTGGCTGATGGAGCATATCCAGTTGTAGTATATTTAGACCACTGCAGGTGCTACAAGCCAAAGATTGATCGTCCTTATAAAAATAACACAGTGCCATAAATCGTGTCACGGCAGCAGCTTTAAAAGCAAACTCCTGCCTGCATCAGATCATGTCCTTGGACGGAGGAAAAATTAAATTAAGAGAGTGTTTGACACTTATATGCATTCAGTCAAGTGTGTGTGCTGTATTAATTAATTTATTGAAACGGATTACAGTCCAGATTGAGGGCTCATTCATCCAGATCTCACTAATATAATCTGCCTCTAAACATTTCACAGCGACTTATCTCTCTGAGCTCTCCCGCCGGGTGAGTGATATTTATTCTGTTATGTTGGAGTCTTAGGCTCCTCTGTCAGGGTTGAGAAGGGTTTTATCTGCATCCAGCGGCCGTCGCAGCGCCTTTTGTGCTCGCACTCCCCCAGTCCCCCTACTGAACCCCCCCACCCCACCCCTCCTCCTCCAATCTGCCCCCTTTTCGCTGGTCACACCACACTTCCTGTTAAATCCCATTACCAGAGCCAGACGCCACCCTCTGCACTGTATTACGGTCTTTGAGCAAAATCGTAAATAGGCCAAGCTGTTGAGTACAGATGCTGCCGAAAATACACTCGCTGTGTTCCCATTCTTACGCATCCTCCACCCCCAAAATATTTTATTCCTCCCTTCCCTTTGGGATTTTTTTTTGGTGATGTCACTGTACGATGTCATCCAGCGCTTGTTCCAAAACTGCCTCAGTGTCTTACGCAAACAGGCGTGTCAGAGTACACAATATTCTCCTTTTCCCCTGTGAGCGCTCCAGTGTTTCCAAGATTATGTAGTGAGGCTGCAGCAGCAGTACACTATGTTTTCCCTCTGTGTCAGAGCTTCACTGTGCAAATGTTACCTATTGAATGATTTGCTTTTACTCATCTGTTGAATATAGTCCTCCTGAGACTTGGATTTACACAAATAGCTGACAAAACACACCTACAAACACACACCGCAACGGATTGTAACGGAGATTGGAGGAAAGCTGGAGTTAATTTTTGAACATAAACACACTGTCACACATTTGTGGGACTGGATTTATGAGGACCTGGATCTTTAACCACAAACTCTTACCTCATCCTGATATGCACAGACTTAATCCCTACATTAACCAAACCCTAGTTCTAATCTCTACTTTAAAGACAAAACTTTACCATGAATTCACCTTAAACCCCACACTTCTCCAGCCCAGACCTAATTTTAATTTTAGCCCTAAACTCTTTCAATAAGACTGCTGCATTGGTACGGAGGAGGTGTTAGGCAAAGAAAACGCAAGATCATCAAGTTAGACCTGAATTTGGCTCAACCATTGTCACATCTCGTAATCATAAGACAATATGACAATGTTAACCAGCCGTGCACTGGGTTGACAAATCAAATATACGGTGGCCCTGAAGCTCAACACACAGTAAGTTAAGACAGCAGATACAAATAGTTGTGTTTTCTCACTTTGCAGCTTTGCAGGAGAAAGAGATGCGGGATGACATACTGTACAACAAAGGTCCCTGGCTTCATGATAAAACTGCCCCCAGGGCGACACTCTTCGCATGCTACTTGTGTAATGCAGTGCTCTGTTTGGTCTAACCCCTAAACTTTTAACTAACCTAAATCTTTGCCATGAAATGACACTGAATCAATATCCTGTGTTGAACCTTACCCTAACTCTAACTTTCCTTTTTAAAGCCAAATCCAACTCTTGAATTCACTTCAACCTCATCCCTACTTTAAACGTCAAATCCTCATTCTCATCTTAACCTTCAACTATAATCCTTACCTTCAAATTTAGGCCTTTGAAGGTGTTTTTAGAGGCTAAATGACCTCATTTTGATGGTCTGAAGTCCAGCTGGATCTCAGAGGGATAGGACAACACACACACACACACACACACACTTACATTAGCCGTCCCCTACATTTCACATGTCCTTGATGGCTGACGTGTGATGCCAGAGTAAAGAGGAAGGCAATGTGCAAGCAAGAGAGGATGGGATGGTGGGATGGGGGGGGGGGGTCCAGGTGGGAGTTACAGGAGGAGGCCAGTGAATACAGACTGTCAGTGAGTGAGTGAGTGAATGAGTGAGTGAGTGAGGACCCACAGCGCCTGCTTCGCTCAGTCCCAGCAGGGTAACGACTGTGTAACTACAATCTGCTAATCCCGCAGGCTGGCACATGCCCAGGGGAGTAAAACCAGCCACACCAGTCGTACAGCCAGCTCTGACACCAGCTGGAGCAGCCTGCCGGGCAGCCTGCATGACTGACTGACTGACTGACTGCCACTAACGCAGGCTAACAGGCTTGTGAGAGCAGTGCATTCAAATGATGATGAAGAGAGATGCAAGTGTGTTCGCGCCTGTGTATGCATGAGTGCACTTGTGTGTTTAAGTGGAAGAAATTCAATCGCACAAAGAACGTGGAGTATGTGTTTGCGTCGCAGACCGAGGCTTTAGTTCGGCAAGTGACAATCAGGAAGGAAATAATCTCAGTGGTTGTGGGGTGAAATTATCATAGATTAATCTGTTCATGATTTAAATAATAAAAAATAATGAATCACAATTTCTCAGAGTTCAAGGTGACATCTCCAGATTGTTTTTCAATCTTTTCGAGATTAAAAAAGCAACAACCAGAACCAGGAAATTTATAGATAGATATATAGATATATGCTCAATCATTTATCAAAATTATTGTTATTATTTATTAGATATTTAAATGAACACACACACACACGTACTGTTGGTATCTCACCATGCAGCAGGTGTCAAAGAACGATGTCCGAGAGCAGTGGTGACTCAGGAGGTAGGCTGAGGTTTAAGTGTTAAGCTTGAAGATGCTTCAGTTTGGAGATCACCATCTGCTACAGGGATAAAAGCTGTGACTCGCAGTTACGACCTCTGTGTCGCACTTCTGCATCTCCTGTTGCACCGTTTGTGTGACCTTGCTTTGTTAAAAGCTAATCTTATTGATCCTCTACAGAGCGATTAGGATTGCGATTGTGGGTGCATAATTGGCTTCCTCCACTAAAACATAAGTCTTTTCTCACTTGTTCACGTTTACATTCAGCAGCAACTCCATGTAGGGACAATGAAAAATATGATCCGCCTTTCAGCAACTGAAAATGTAACAGCTTATAATGAAGATATCTATTACTGGTCGCAGGCTCATGCTGCCGTCAAACGGAAGTCTTTAAGTATAGTTGTATTTGTAGGTTAATGGCTCAGGCAAACTATTTGATCAGTGTTCCTTCAATTCCTTTACTCTCTGATCACACTGTTGTTGTTGTCTGTCTGATCCTCAGACTGACTTCTGTACACAGTCAACAGGGATCCCAGGTTGTGGCGGTCTGGGGTTCAGAGGAGCTTTGCACAAGATGTCGTCTAATCCGCTGTCTCCCCGGGGAGATTAGCTCTGTCACCAGGGCTGGGAATTAAACCTCGACTGGTGTCGGAGATACTGGACTGGAGGGGGGGGGGGGTTGGGATCGAGCCGGGACATGTGTGGATTCACATGTCTGAGAGTGAGCAATGAATTGTGTGCTTGGAGAGGTTGAGGTGGGTTAGAGATGGAGGGATTATGGGAAAGGATGAGCAGAGGTGCAGTTTGCATAAGGTAATGTGTCATCACTCAGTCATTTTGACGTGTAACTATCTGGAACATTGAAAATTTGACAGGTTAAATATGGGGAAAACAAAGCTGTTTACTTTACCTTGAAGGGAATATCAGTCTGTTTGTGCTGTAACTACATTAAACAACATGTCAAACACATCATGTAATAGCTACCAGGCAAGGGTTGCCCAAAAAGACTCCATGTACTATTAACCTCTTCATTTAGCTCAAAGCAGAGCGATGTGTTTGAGTGCAGAGGTTGAGTTTGGATCTGACACAGACACTTCAAACACTGTGAAGGCAACAAGAGGGAAGACAGAGAAGTTTCCTTGTGTCAGAAATCCAGTGTCGTCTTCAAAAACAAGCAGAAAACACTGATCATGAAACTCAGAAGTATGTCAGTAAACATGATTCAGTGCTACAGACAGAAAATCCAAGGTAAAAGATGTTGGGCGTGATGTTGAATTTGCAGAAAACGGACACAGAGTTGGAGACAGAATCTCTTTCTGTAGCTCTCTGCCCACAGTTACGTTATGTTCTTGTTTTGGTGCTGTCTCTAAGTAGGCGCTCCCTTCCTGTCACAGAGCCAGCGACTGAGTCAAAGTCGGTCCCTGCTCCGGGCAAAACAGGTTCACCCTCACACTTTCCAGCCGTCTGGCCATGAATGATTCACGCTGGTCTACTGGTCTTATTTTGGCTGGTTCAACAACAGCTTGTACCTGTCTCTTATACACATCTTCTACTGGTCTTATTTTGGCTGGTTCAACAACAGCTTGTACCTGTCTCTTATACACATCTTCTACTGGTCTTATTTTGGCTGGTTCAACAACAGCTTGTACCTGTCTCTTATACACATCTTCTACTGGTCTTATTTTGGC
The DNA here is from genome assembly GCF_002814215.2 of Seriola lalandi dorsalis. NCBI lineage: Eukaryota > Metazoa > Chordata > Actinopteri > Carangiformes > Carangidae > Seriola > Seriola lalandi. The sequence goes on along the minus strand of NW_019524994.1, from coordinate 192,134 downwards.
TGGTTCAACAACAGCTTGTACCTGTCTCTTATACACATCTTCTACTGGTCTTATTTTGGCTGGTTCAACAACAGCTTGTACCTGTCTCTTATACACATCTTCTACTGGTCTTATTTTGGCTGGTTCAACAACAGCTTGTACCTGTCTCTTATACACATCTATGAGCTGGAGTGGCGTCTAGGACAGGAGCGAGGCGTGGAGCC
>NW_019524994.1:181914-191881 GCF_002814215.2 Seriola lalandi dorsalis | reverse complement strand
TGTGTGTGTGTGTGTGTGTGTGTGTGTGTGTGTGTACTGTATATATGTACAAGGGTGTGTACATGTGTGTATGTATGTATGTGCATAGGTATGCATGTTTGTATTTGTATATGGGCGCCTGATAGTATAGATATATAGAGCATGGAGATACAGAGCATGATCATTAACAACTATACTGTCGCTCATAAGGTCAAAAAGTCTGTGTCAAAATGTTTGAATAACAAGAAATGTATAATGTTTCATTGACATTAACTGACACAATAAAGTGTAAAAAAAAAAAGAAGAGGCACATTGTGCAGCTGAAACAGTGATGAAAAATATTCTGCTCTTCACTTCAAGTCAATTCAAAATGCATTATTGGTTTCTCAAGTGGCAGTTTGAGGCAGGCGGGTTTGCAAACACTAAAACCCACAAACAGTTCATTCACATTCATAAAATGGAAATGCTAAATGTGTTAATGTAGGAATGTTGAAATACACAAGGGTGAGTTCAGTAGCCGATCCATGGCTGACCAGCAGCATCCAACACAATGCAACACCTCTCTATTCAGCTGATGCTAATGCACTCTGCATTAGCATCAGCTGAATAGAGAGGTGTTGCTCCCTCTAACTTCCCTGACTGGAGCTGGAAGCTTTCATCTTAATTATCCCACAGTGTCCTCCCACCATGGTGGTAATAAAGCACCATTTGATCCTCATTCCCACAGACTAACAAGACTGTTGATGATGCGAACATGTATCTGAAATAACATCCCTAAATACACACAGTGAGTGCTCGAAGTGAGTGAGTGAGTGAACATATCTCTGCGTCGTTTTCTCATTTTGATAAAAAGCAGAGCATTTGCCTTTCTACAGGATTTTAGTTTAGCCTTAAATACTAATACTAAGTTTAGCCTTAGTATGCCTCAACACACGTTCACCAATACCAATTTCTGGGTATTTAGAAATCTTGTTCTGAAGTGGCTTTTTGACTCTTACCCTTTTTTTCCCCATATATGTTTTTGGCTTGGCCTCATCCAAGGGGAAACTGTTCTCGTCCCAGTATTTTATCTGCGAGTCCGTCCAGTCCAGTAAGTCTGACAGCTCCTCGGCCGCAGAGTCAGGATTTAGAAGAGTGTTTCCAGTGGATGTCAATTCCACTGCATCGCTCAAGTCCTGAGTCTCCTAAATGTTGAGACTGAGATGTTCACTGCAACATAATTCGCCTTCCCGTGACTACAGCATAATTATATATATTATTATAGTATCTGTGTGCTTTGTATGACTACCGTCCACCCTGACCAACAAGTGACTTTGGGGCAGTTCAAAAAGGTGACGCGAGTCGAGCAGTGACAGTACACTACTAATACTTTCAAATAAAAGAGGTATTAAAAAGTCATTATTCTGCAGTCTACTTCAAATGAGGGTTTTGGGCTGAAACAATTAGTCAAATATTTAATCCTGTAAGAGTTTTGTTCATCAATTAATTGTACTACATGAAGCAAAGATTCAGTGGATCTCAAATTCTCAATTGTGACAATTTGCTGATTTTTTTTTCACTGGAAATTGAATATATCTGGGTTGTGAACTTTTGGAAATTGTTGCAGGCATTTTTCACTATTATTTTAAATGAAAATAATAATTTGTCACAGCCTTAGTGAAGTTGTTATTGGTGGATTGTCCTGTTTGAAGTATGGGTACATTGAAATATGATGGTGAGTCTGAGATCGGAAATATTAATATCAAATTATGCTTCTTAGAAAGGAGCTCGGCTGTGGCTTAACTTATCATCAGTACCTTTAAATAACTGTGCCGGGGCAGCAATCTGTTCCTGGAGCTCTGCACTCTGCTTTTATAGAGGGGGATTTCTTCTTCTTCTCCCCCTCTCTCTCCCCTGTCTCCTCTCTTCATTTCCTCCCTCCTTCCCTTTTTCTCACTTCTTGTCTATCTTGTCCCTGTCTTGGGACAAGCTGCAGCTGATGTTATAAGAAACAGACTTGATAAAAATGAATGATTTTATTTTGCGGATGAGACTAAGCTGGCGTGCAGAGGGCCCTGTTTTATCCAGGCTTTGCGTGCGATTCCGACTGTAGTATTAGCTGCAGGACAGATTTCCCCAGTGGACAGGCAGATGCTTTCCCTCAGAGCGCTGTGGAAGCGCCATGTGTCACTGAATCTGAGCCGGGATAAGACGTCTGTCACACCGAGCTCTCAATGGGATCTAAAGCACCCCACTGCATCATACGACAAAAGACACGACAGAACATCCTCATCATCTGTCCTCTGAAGTTTCTCTGAACCTAATACGGAGCAGGCTTTACATCACATCTAGTGTCCATTCACTGCGTCACTCCACTCACTAGAAATAAGACTCACATGGCAGCCAGATGTTGGCCTTTTGATACGGGCTATTCCCATTACTATGTGCAGGAATCAGACAGTAATTATGTCATGTGCTCTGCTCTGTTTGTATTAGACTAAATGCTTCCTACCTGATGGAAATGTTATGTAAGACATCCACATAGATTAATGTTCCTCTGGCCTTTTGGTAACATATATGTAAGCCATCACTGCATTGCTGTTATGAGCTGCCATCATTATTGTAAATTATTATAACTGATTATTATTTTTATTATTACTGGTTATCAGTTATTGCACATGCCTGTATAAACTCTGGCTTTATGATGTATGGAAATATCAATAGCATCTTAAAACTGCAGAGATCCTCACTATTGGATTCACAAATCCTCTTTTATTGCTTTAATCATTGTGTTGCACCGTTGGTGTTTTTAATTTTCTCTCTCTGTCATGCAGCAGCAGCAACGATTGTTAGAGGAGAAGTGATACGTGCACTTGTGTTCAGTTACATGTTTTACATCTGTCTTCTTTGCTCTTTCACAGACTGCTCTGAGGAGACGAGGAAGCAGGGAGACATTTAAAGACAAGAAATCCTCAAGTCAGGTAAAGAATTTATGAACATATTATTTTCTGAATTTCAGTATCATAAAACATTATATTTTGAAGGATAAGTCTGGACTGAAACACACTGTTGCACTGACTGATGTGTTCCTTCATTACAGTCAACATGGGCGCTTGACTCAAACCCACTTACACCAGTTTGCTGTCACAAATGCTCACTAGAGCACCAAATGTGCATTAATCCACGGCTGAAAATAGTCCCCAGGAAATGCACCACTTGCTGCTGTTTTAACTATATGTCTGTGACCTGTTAAAGACTTTGTCTTCACTAAGAATAAAAGGGCTTGAGTTTGAGAGCCACAGATAGGCTGGGGAAGTCAAAGTATTGAGAGACAGTATGATTTGTAGAAAATTTGGCAGTGTGAAAGGGGTCGCAGGGAGTGATGAACTACAGAGAATTATCATCCAAATCTGCAGCTACACTTGGTTTCAGCTCAGTGTTTAGCGATCTGGCCTGCAGCTTTACTTTGTTCATTCACTCTCTGCTCTCATAGCACCATTTTTTTGCTGCAGCAGGCACCTTTTTTCAGTTAAAAATCCACTGTGCACCACCTGCCCAGCACCAAACAGCAAACACACACAGTGAGAGAGGAGCTGGTGAACAAAGAGAAGCCAGGTATTTCCTTCAGGAGTTGGTACAAAACCAAAAAGCTTAAACAGAGTGAATATTGGACTTCAATTCATCCGGTTCCCAGCCTCCCAGTGTTACTCCATAACTGCCGGGTGTATGTCAGTGTCGTGTTCACAACTTCTTTCCGCTGCCCCCCAGTGGCATTTACAGCAGGTTTAAAGATTTTATTGTGTCATTCTCATACTAGGAGGACAGTGCAGACCTCAGGTGCCAGCTCCAGTTCTCCAAAGAGGAGTCTGGCCTGATGAGGAAAAAGATGGCGAAGCTGGGCCGGGAGAAGGATGAACTGGAACAGGAGCTGCAAAAGTACAAATCCATTTACGGGGACGTGGACAGTCCTCTTCCTCTGGCTGAATGCTCTGGCGGAGGCCCTCATACCACTCGAGAGGCTGAGCTGCGATTACGGCTGAAGCTGGTGGAGGAGGAGGCTAACATCTTGGGCAGGAAGATTGTGGAGCTAGAGGTGGAGAACCGCAGCCTGAGGGCAGAAAACGAAGACATCCGGTGTCAATACGAAAGGGACTGCTTCGGGCGCGAACCCTTCTCCAGCATGCCCTCGTCGCCGTATGGTGGTGATGCGCTGGAGTCGGCCAGTGAGCTACGTCGCCATCTCCAGTTTGTGGAGGAGGAGGCTGAGCTTTTGCGCCGCTCCATCTCAGAGATTGAAGACCACAACAGGCAGCTGACATCTGAACTCAATCGCTTCAAATTCGGCCCAAGCAGCAGCTCTGGGCCAGTCGGCGAGGAAGGTAGTGAAGGAGGACTGTTCAAACCTGGTAATGGAGGGAATGGAAATGGCTCCAGTACCGGGATGATGATGGAGGAGCTTAAGTCAGCCAGGATGCAGATCAACGAGCTGAGTGGAAAGGTGATGAAGCTGCAGTACGAGAACCGTGTCCTCATGTCAAACGTCCAGCGCTGCGACCTGGCCGCACACCTCGGCCTGCGCACCGGCAGCCCTCGAGACAGTGACGCAGAGAGTGACGCAGGCCGGCGAGAAGCCGCTGAGGACGAGGAGGCAGGGCGACTTCTTCTTCTTCATCCCAAGAGAGAGGGCCCTATCGGAGGAGAGAGTGACTCTGAAGACATGTTTGAGAAAACAACAACCACCTCAGGGTTCGGAAGCATCAAACCATCAGATGGCAGCGAGCTCAGCGCCATCGAACTGGCCAATCGCAGGAGGGAAGAGCGGGAGTCATTCAGCAATGTGAAGCGAGAGGCCGAAAGGCTCGGGAAGACAGTTGACCGACTGATCACGGACACTGACAGTTTGATCTTTGAGGGCAGGCTGCTGGTGACGACAGGAGAGAGCTTGGATGGAGGGGCGCCGTCCGGATCCAAACCAGACACCCAGGTCCTGGACACCATCAACACTCGCATGAAGGCTTTCCGCACTGAGCTCCACATCTTCATGGAGAAGTTGGATCATGTAGGGGAGGGGCTGAGAGAAAGGACAGATGATCTATCACCCATGCCAAACCTCACAGAGTCCAGCAGCTTCCTGTCCACAGTCACCTCCATGTCCCGAGACTCTCCCATTGGCACCTTTGGAAGAGACCTGGTGACGGACTTCCAGGTAAGTTCAGTGATCAGACTTCCTGTGACCTCACATCCCTTAGTACATTTAGATGTTTTTTTAAATATCAGAAAAATATAGAAGGCCTGTTAGACAGTTAGCCATGATGGAGGAGAGAGTCAATACTTTAGTTTTTCTTATGGCCATTGCAAACAGAATGTTCTTGAAAAATCCTGCATAACAACACTGATTAACATTCAACCTCAAAATCATCCCACCTGGGTGTCCAGACGATATCATGCTGCAGGAAAGAAAGACTGAAGACAAGAAATCATCATACCAGATGGCTTCATTGCTTTATAGCAGCAGTTGGCAAAGTGAAATTGTTTGCAAAATTATGTTAAGTAGTTGACATGATTCAGATGTAGAGATAGCCATGAGTAAACCCACTGGTGTATTTGTAAATGTGAGAATTCATTTAGGTTTGATTTAAATGGCCCTAAGTGTGCAGTCATTAGTCGACCATTTAAGGCCAAAATAAACTGAATGAGATCCTAAGTCAGCACTGTGTGCCAAAAAAATCGGCTCTAATTAAAGAAAGTGGCAGCGCCGTACGTATGTAGCGCGCACACACGCCATCCACAGCTACGCCGCCTGTCAGTGGGAATCTCATTAACTTGGCTTAAAGGATAGGTTTGGGGTTTTTTCAAGTCTGTCTTAATGCAATATGTATGTTGAGAGAGTTATGGGTCACTGTAATCTTTCCTCATCTCCATACTTGATCTAGTGCAACTCCACTGTAAGAAATGAGGGACAAAATCAGCCGTCACGGTTCTATGCAAAAATGTGCTCTTAAAGAGGAAGTGCGCAGATTTTACAAATCAAAGTCTGTTGATAGATCTTGGGGAAAAGTACTACACATGTGAAAAAAGCCTCTTGTGGCTCCATAGAGAGCAGAAGTTTGAAAATGGAAAAAAAAAGTCTGAGGGTCTGGATTAGAAAGAAGTTGTAAGTGAGTTACCAGACCTGTGTAGACCACTCCTCATCCCCACTTGAGGCTAGCAGCTCAAGGCTGCATTAGCTGTTACTAGCATAACACCTGAATCTCTGACTGAACTGTAGTCAAGGTGCATTTCGGGTGATGTAGTCATCAGGTTTCTCTGGTTCTGCTGCATCGATTTTGATCCTGCAAATTTGTATATGAGGCTAAATATGATGCTTCAGTGGGTTTTTTTGTACAAAATTCCCTGTGTGTTTTTCCCAGGATACTGTTTCTTTGCTGAGCCGTGGTGGAGGGATACGTCCTACCAGGCACGATTCGGCTAACTCAGACTGTTGAAGCCTCATATTAGCTTTGGCTAAACTATATTTTTACACAGAGTGACTACTGTAGATTTCGTCCATCATCTCTGACAGTAGAGTTGTCTTACAGCAGGTGAGGATTTTGACTGCGGCGGTAGACCAGTCAAATGATAACACAAGACTCTGATCTTGGTTTTCAGTATCAATACAGACCATGAAAACGACTATGAAGTGTCACAACCCTGTCACTGTTCCTCAACTGTTCCTACCATTGTGATGCAGAATTCGCCCAGTGTTGGACTGGTCACCCAGTAATAGGGAAGGTTGCGAGAGGTTAGATTGACATGAAAAAATCAGAACCTATCCTTTAAAGCCTCGACTGGAAATTTGGTTTGAGAGATTCCATAGTTCCCCTCCAGATGTCCAGTGCCAGCACAGGGTGACATATCAGGCCCCCCCGCTCCACCATGAGCCACCCAGCTCTACCACACTGGCACCACCACCACCGCCACCCCTCCCCTGAACCACCGCCACTGCCATTGCTTCCTGCTGCTGCCACATTCACATCTGCATCTCCATGCACATCCTCATAGCCAGCAGCCCTGCCTGCCTCCTTCTCCCTGCACTCACTGTCTGCAGCTGCCCTGCTTCCAGTCAGCCAGGGCCAGGGGAGGGTGCCTGAAAGGGTGCTTAGGAGGATGCTTGAAAGGGTGCTTGGTATGAATGGAGTAAGTGCTAAAGGAGTCATGGCAGTTTCTTCCATTTGGCTTGATTCAAATTTTTTCTTGACACAGTGAATTGTTGCATGACGGAGTAAATATTTTTCCCTTTACAGCTGAGCTACACCATGCTATCACTTATATGACTCATTATGACACATAAATGGTGTAGCTGTTATGTTTGCACAACATATCATTGCACACACACACACACACACACACAGACACACGTGGGATTGGTTACTCCACGGTGTTGCCAAGGAAACGAGCCATAAAAATGTGAGCACTGACTAAAATAACCTCTGTTCTATAAAAGAAGAGTCTAAACCAGAGTTGCATGGCGCTGTGTGAGTTGCCTGTGGAAGAACTTAACTGGCTGGCATTCTGCTTTCTGTCCTTGTTTTATTGCAGCTTAGTATAAGTCAACATGTCAACATACTGTGTACTCTTCCAATGCAGGTCCATTATCTCTGTGCTGCATGATCAGGCAGACATCTTGGATGTCTTTTCTAATCAGCCAGAATGTCATATGGAATAAAGCAAACAGCTCTTCAAACATTTCTCACTTCAAGAACCCAGTCTGCTTTGTAGAGATAATAGACTGAAGCTGCCTCCATACTCATTCTATCCAATGACTTGTTTCCGCTTTGCTCCTCTGCCTGTAGGACTCACTGGTTAGTCTGGGTGACGCTGGGTGGTTAGTCAAAGCTAACCACTGCACGAACAACTCAGTCCTGTTTAAAGCAATAAGGCCTCCATCCATTGAGAGTTGTTGAGGAAAGAAATTGAACACAACTGTGGAGTGTATAATATAAAAGGCCACACTGCAGCAGCAGTAGAGTAGGGTATGCAGGAGGAGTAAATACAATAAAAAGGCAGATACTGTGTGAATGGAAGCGCATTCACAAGAGAAAAAATGAGAGATGTTCTCTCGTAATTATGATTTCTGAATCTCTTCCAGCATCTTGAAATTCTAAGATCTTTATCTTGTAATAACAAGATTTGGATCTTGTAAGATTTTTATCTGAAATTATGTAATTAAAAATTGAAGATATTTTCCATATCTCATAATTATGCCCTCTCACAATTATAGTAATCATAGATTTGATATGTTTTTTACTTGTTTTTGTTTTTTGTAATTACAAAACCTGTGTCTCTTTATTACAAGATCTTTATGTGCAAAAATTCCAGTACCTTGTAGTTATAATTTCTCATCTTGTAGCTGTGTATCTTGTAATAACGAGATCTCCCGTGAAATTACAATATTTTTTATTTTGTTAAAAAAGAATTTTAGATGTTTTCATGCAATGATGACTTCTGTATCTCATAATTATGTCCTAGCATCTTGTAATTATGAGAAACTATCTCATCTCGATCTGTTTATCTTGTAATTGGAAAAAAAAAGGATTTGTGTCCACTAATAATAAGATTTTTGTTGTATGATTATCTCATGAAGAATTGGAAACTTTCCTGCAATTATTGCTTCCAAACTTAGTATCATGTAATTATGAAAACTATCTCATTGACATGTTGAACTTATAACGAGATCTGATTTAAATCTCGTAAGTTTCTTGAACCTGATAAAATTCAAAGATACGTAAGTATGACATGAAAGTGTTAAATACTAGCTAAGATAGTCAGTCTCACAATTGTGAGATGCTTATCTTGTAATAACAATTTCTGTCTCGTAATAACATATTTTCAGGTATTTTCTTTCATATCTCTTAATAAAGACAAAAAACTCTCTTCTGCTCTTGAATTAAACCAAACTGCATGTTGCTGATATTTTTTACTCAGTTTAATAATAATGTTTTGGTCTTCAGAGCTTCAGACCATCAGGTAAAATTCAAAAATACAGATCTTGTAATTATGAGATCTTTATACAAGATAATTATGATATAAAAGTGTCAAACGTGAGATGAAAGTTTCTCAGAATTATAAGATACCGAAGTCAAAATTGGAAAACATCTCAATTTTTTTCCTTTGGTGAATGCTTAACACTTTTATATTTACTTTTTGACATGACTTTACCTTACTTTTTGATGACATGATAGTATTAAGTTGCTGCTAGCTAGGAAGAAATGTGGGCACTGCTGCAAAGGGGAGCAGCTAGCATGGCGCTAGCTTAAAGCTCGACTTGAAGCCTCAAATGCCTCCAGTTTTTTTTTAAATGCTGTAATGTTTGAAAAAAAAACCCAATGTGCATCATACAGGCTCAAGATTCAACTTTCTTTAGTTAACTGCTTCTACAACACACACGGCTGTGCACGGGCATGTGTTGAAAACCTTTAGCGTGCTAGCTCTCGCTCTGCAGTTTGCCGTGGTATCTCTCAGCTGTTGGTTTGGACTCATGTATCCCTCATTGCATGCGCTTCATAACAAGTGTTTTGCATTCTTTTCCCCCCCGATTCCCTCTCTTTGTTCCTCTTTGTGTTCCCGCCAGATGTTTCAGCCCATGATTTTGTTCATCCTCATTCTCGTTCTCTTCTCATCTCTCTCATACGCCGTCATCTTTAAGTTGGTCTTTCTCTTTGCGCTTTTCTTCGTACTCTAGTCCGTTTGTTCTTCTCCACACCGTGTAGTCTGTTAGTTAATTTTCCCCGCTCTGCTTATATTCTTTACCCATTTTCTGTTTTATTTTTTATTTGTTTTCCCCGCCCACTTTCTTTCCTCGCCCCCTCACCCCGTTTGTTGTCTTTTGTCTGTTTTGTCCACAATCCACATCACACATCTCCCCCCAATACAACCACCCACCACTACTACCTGCACCCCTGTATCCTGCACCCCATCACCCATCCCCTTAATCCTTCACACCCATCGTCCACACTCGCCCCACCCCCCC